>NW_020956609.1:5444-113648 GCF_003031625.1 Empidonax traillii
TCAAAACTCAGACCTGTTGATTTTTTAAACAATTTTTAGCAGTGAGAGCATGCATATTAATTTGATGGCTACACTATTAGTCCCACCTCATACAGTATGAATTACTGACAAGCTGGAACAGCTGTGATGAGGAAATGGTAAAACATTGTTATAAATTACATTTATCATGGACCTTTGACTTTTCAACCTCTCCTGTGAGCATTTAGTCCAAACTTTGCTTTCCAATTCATTTCCCAGTCCTGCAGCTATCATTTGAAATCTGAGTAGTTTCAAGGGAAACCTTTTGAAAGTAAAACAGAAGAATCAGAAATGTCTTTCCTTACCCTGGCTCTCCACCTGCCCAAATTAGATCGGTTCTTTCTTAACGATAGTGTCCAGAAGCCCAAAAGATGCAAACATATTTGGACTAATGACCAATCACCAACTTCCACTAAATCACACATTTTGAATGTAAAATTAGTTATATCATCACATTCTTAAGGGCTATTTCTGAAATTCTTTCAGAATTTTAGGAACACGTTAACAATAATACTTTCTTCATTTTTAAGCCTCTACAGTTACAGTTACATTACCTGGAGACTTTTCTAAACACGGTAGTGAGTTATTTTAAACCTAACTACATAACTCTGCAGTACTACTAAACCATTTATTTCTATACTGGGACGGACAGACACAGAACTCCTAATGGTTGGTGGGTCTAAGTACACGCCAGTACTTCACATCCAGGCTTCTGGTCTCTAAAACAGGATATAATCTCTTTCTGTAGGAACAAATGAGTGGAAACTATTATTTAGTCCTACTCCTGTTCCTTCTGTAAATACAGCTCTTGTCATTTGTATTGTCATTCTCATCCTGACCTCCACACAAACATATCAACTCTCAAAAATGATTTAGAGGATTTAAGGTGTTTGATGTTTCCCTTCTTGTCAGATTATTGAATTAGAACCACAGTTTTTATTTCAGTCCACCCAATTTGCTGAGAAAAAAAAGTTGAGTAATAGTTCATATTTATTGATTTCAATATATTTGTGTGTTTCCTACTGGCATAGTTCACAAGATAACTTGGATTAATTAATGCTACTGATGTGATATGAAACAATAGTCCTACATCAAGCCTTACTCTGAGTGAGAAATTATGTATTTTCCATAGAGAGGAAGGAAGGGAATATCATCAATCTTCTAGGAACTAAGTGTATATTGAGGATGTTTAGAAAATTTGTTGTGTAATAATCATTTATAAGCAATCTAAAGGTTAACTACTTACATACATTTCAGGGACAGAAAGAGATTAAAAGGTAAAAGTAAAAAAAAAAAATTATCTTTGTTCAGTTAATTTTTATTTTATCTACGCAACTCCATCCTACATGCTTGCGAATTTACTCTTCATCTGCAAAAAATTGCAGTCATATTACTCATTTTCCTGCAAGGCTGAATCAAATTATTTTGTTTGCCACAAGGGCCCACTTAGGGGACACTTTGCACAGATCAGCTGATGTGCAGGAACTGTTTTCAGAGGTTTTCAACTTAAAACAGAAGGTTTGGTTAAGCAGGATTCAAATTCTTAACAACATCAGCATTGAGAGATTCAATGAGTTGGTCAAGAAGAGCTCAATTTTCTGAAATTGTTTCACTAGCACCACCATGACCTTCATTCATGAAGACCAAACCCACACTTTGGTAAAAAACTGACTTTAATTGCCTTGTTCCCAGTTTACATTTTTCTCATTTATACTTCATCACTTAAACAACAAAAAACCAAAAACCAACCAACCAACCAACAAAAAAAGCAAAAGCCCAAACCAACAGCCAAAAAAGTTCTAGAAGGTACAATTCATTAAATGATGATATTTCTCCTCAGGCTCCAACACTGATCAACAATAACTTATGATATCTAAAATGAGATGCCCTTTTTCGACTCAATATTTTATGAAATCCTTTAGAGCATTAAAAACTGAATATCTCTGACTGAAGACTGCTTTACTCCCTCCACACAACTGGTGGGTGAAAGGTGTCAGTTCAGCAACTGGAAGTACAGAGCAGGCAGTTGAGCATATTGCCTAAGATTGATGCAATCCATCAAAATGTTAGAAGGATGACTGAAATATTTTTTTCCTAAGTGAGAGATATGGGCCTGAAAAGGATCTTGGAAATCTCAGTAGAAAAGAAATGAATGAACAAACGCAGAAACCTTTTATTTAAATTATTTAAATGCTGGAGTGCACCCAAACTATGAGCAATGTAATAGATAGATGGATCAGTGGTGTACTTCAGACCTATCAATAAGAGGGCCCCTTAGAAATTCTGCCAAACTTTACCCATTGGTATCAATCATTCTCCTCATTGCTTGGGCTTTAAAATGTTAAAAAATAGCAAAAAGTTGCTGATTTGTTCTTAATCCCTCCTCCATTGTAGAGCCACATTTTGTTTCACCTTCCTTCCCAAGAGAAAAAGTGAATGTAGATTTTTGCCCATTCACCATTTTAAACTGAACTACATGACTTAGGTGGTGCCTTTGGAGGGAAAATAGTTAATTTGCAAAAGACAGAGAGAAAGAGGGAAAAAGAGAGAAGAAAATTGCAAGAGCAAAGGAGGGAGGACTCTGCTTTACAAGTGTCTGCAGCATTGTGTGAATGTGAAGTTAGCAGCTTGGATGTCTTCTTAGACATGCAGATACCCAAATAAAAACTTAATTTTTCAAATACCAAATTTGGATATAATTTATCTTGCAGCATGCGACTAGGGACACCACTGAAGAATGAACTAATAGGTTCTGAATTTGTGATGAAAATCTTAGCTTATTAGCCAAGAACAGAAACCGGAACAGAAACATATTTAACACATCTGTACATCAGGGTGACACATGCAATCATTGAATCCATTCCAGTTCACTGAGTGCCAGCTTGGTTCTAGTTATTCTCTGTACTAATTGCTTATTTACTCTCTAATCTAATATAATTTCTTTCCCTATTTAAAGCTCTGGGATGGTCAAACAGCAGCTTATCCAAGCTTTGAACAAAGTCCGAAATTATTATTGATCAAAAGGTTCTCATAATACTTAATAATCTTCAATAGTTAAACAATAGAGCCACAATTTTTTCGAGTGTGATACTTCACTAGATAGATCAAATTAAAAAACCCAAGGTGAAAGAGTAGCACTTAGGCTAAATGTTATTGCATGATCACACCCTTTATTTTAAAAAAAGGTCTTTGCTATTAATCATCCTTTGTTCTGCAAACTCCGAAGCATCTGCTCTCCCACTCAGATGTGTCAAGCTATCTACATCAGTTAGATAATAACTATTTCTAGGCACTTTTAAAATTACTGAAAATTAATGGAAGATACTCTATAACTGATATACTTGAAATATCATAAACACTTGCTCCAGAATAAAGAGACTTTTAGTTTATCCTACTTTAAACGAGCTTTTTCAGAGGCTAAGCAGATATACCTGATATTGTTATCTTCTAGATTTTTTTCTGAGTATTTCTAATTTTGTGTGGTCTAATTTTTGGGTGGAAATAAGGAAGCACTCATCAGGCCAAGTTAATCCTTAATGAGTCAGATCCTTAGTATAGCTCACACAAATAAATAGAATTAAACTGACTTACACCCTGTAAGAATCTGACCAGAGACTCTGAGATGGCAACTCTGAATCAGCACCAGTACATTTACAGGGGTACAAAATACACAATTAAGGAGAAAGTGATGGGTATTTCCATCTGGCTGAACAGGTCTCTAATAAAGCTGTTTTTTCAGTATTAGTTTCATGTTTCCCTCTCACTGCAGGTTGTGCACTGATTATATGTTTCTTTCCAAATATTGAATGAACTGCTGGAATTTAGTCAGATGCTTGATGTATTTGCTGGTCCAGCAAAATGAGCTGAATACAATCAACACAGAACTCTCTTTTGCTTTACATTTTCATTGCTTGAAGGTCCTTCAACTAGAGAGGTGGCTTGCTATCTATTTAGCTTTGATTTCTTTTCTTTGGGGTTGGACCGACATTTTTTTCTGCCTGACTGGAAAAGGATGCATTGAGGCATATTCCTGAAAGCAGAGGATATGCACGTTACAGCAAAGCTCTTAAGTACAGAGCAAGTAAGAACATTCCAGGTGCAGAATAAAGAGCACAGTAGGAAGGAGCTATAAGCAGATCTTATGGGATCATTTCTTTTCCTACTCCACGGAATGTTAAAAATTGTTCTCCTGGCACTTTGTCAGAGGGCACGCTAGGATGATGTGTTCTCAAAAGAACTTAGAAAAATAAAACGTCTGTTTCACAACAATTTTGTTTGGCAGATGTAATTTGAAGTATCTGCATGTGAGAGGTTTGGTCTAAGGATAAGAAAGAAATGCTGTCAGTCAGCATAGTGCCTGGCAGACAATAATCATTTTTCATTTCTTCTCTTTATAATAAATAAGAATACAAAACACAGACACACATTTTGATTTTCTCCAGGACCTACTGCATTATCAGCAATGCATCCATGATTCCAGATATGGCTCCAAAGCCAGAAGGCATTGCCAGGAGCATTCTCATTATTTTATTTCTGGCTTTTCTGTGGGTAGGACATAGTAGGGGATCCATTTCACATGCAAAGAAAATGTGATTCTGTGGTAACTGAGACTAAGCCAAGAGTCAAACAACCTTATAACAAACTGTGCTTATTGTTTTATTTGCCAGATGCATGAAACTCTTGTTTTGAAGTCTCCAGAGATAAAGAAAAGTGATTAATTTGGTAGTGTGGTTTAACCCCACTTGACAACTAACACCACACAGTCACTCATTCAGTCCCCAACACCTTCCCTACAGCAGGATGAGGGAGAAAATCAGAAGAGTAAAAGTGGTGAAAATCATGGGTTCTCAACCCATAAAGACCGTGTAATGGGACAGAAAAGGAAGAAAATAATAATAACGGTGATAAAAGAACTTAGAATATATAAAAGTGATGCCCAGTGCAATTGCTCACCTCTCACTGACCAATGTATAGCCAGTTCCCTGGCCAGCTTTTCCTCCTCCCTGTTTAAATACTGGGCCTGATGTCCCGTGATTTGCAATATCCCTTTGGTCACTGGGGTCAGCTGTCCTGGCTGTCCCCTTCCCAACTTCTTCTGCACCTCCAGCCTTCTCACTGGCAAGCCATGAGAAGCTGAAAAGTCCTTGACTTCGTATAAACACTACTTAGCAACAACTAAAACATCAGTGTGTCATCAGTATGATTCTCATACCAAAACCAAACCACGACACTACACCAGCCACCAGGAAGGAAATTAACACTACCCCAGCCAAAAGCAAGACATTTACTTTCTTGAAAGAAACATGTTGATATGAATTACTTATCAGTACATAAGCAAAGTTTTATCTGTCACAACAGCAATGACACATTAGTGGTAGATTCCACTTTCTATGTCAAAATTAGGAGACACTATACTTCTGCTAGACAAGAGATCAACAGCATTGTGAAAAGACTTAGAGCAGTTCTATCTATGCAAACAGTCAATGTCCCTGCTTTACTTTCACCAGGTATGTCTTTAGCTGAAACACGTTTGTAACATCATAATGCATCAAACTGAAGTAGATAAAGTGTTTACAGAGGTTATGGCATCCATTTTAGGAAAGTAAAAGTAATAGCCAATTCAGGAAACACTATTTTGAACAACTATTCAACTACTGAACAAATGAAATTACTGTATGTTACCAGCTAAGGACAATTACTAAGTATTATGTTTTATTCATGTAATTTACTGATGTCTTTGACCAGTCTGACATTATGAAGATTGAGTCAGTCAGAATTTATAGACAACAAGCAGAGTCAATGACAACTTGCCTCGTTAAGAAGAAATGTTGGATCACTAAAGAAATATGTTTAGTCATTTGCCTGTCAAATCCTGGTTTTAAAAAATGCTATGAGCTGATTTCTCCTCCTGAGTGTATGTGCTTGACATTTATTGTGGTCTTCCTGCCTTCCACCTCTGCCTGGAGTTGGTAGCGTGATGGAAATATCAGCTACTGGATGTTTTGTGTATGGAGTCATGGTGATCTTAAGAATGTGCAACCACATGAAATTCAGTGATTGAAATTAAATACCCTAAGGAGCTTCCTTGATAACCATTATTATGGAAAGGGTTTCAGGTCAAGAAAGCAATCAGGGATTCAGATATTTTAGATATAAAGAGGTCAGAGAAGGGCCATTATCCCTTGAATATATTTGGGGATGTTGCAGGGAACCCATTTTAAGTCAATACACAGATGTCGGAATAATTTTGGTTTGGGCATCAAATACCTTATTCATAAGAACTGCAAAAACTAGGATCACCTCCTCCCATGCATTTTATATCTTCTTTACTCCCTAAAATGTGGAGGTTCTTTGTGCCAGGAGAGAACTTTCTGAGATTACAAATTATTAGACAATATCATTTCAGTGCATGCCTCATATTGGAAAACATTCCAGCTGGCGTGAAAAAAATGGTTACAAACACAATTATCTCTAGATCCTGAAATAAGATAAATCTATAAACAAGAGATAATAAGTCAAATATACTGACTAAAAATAAAGGAGGTTCCTGCAGAGTAAGAACAACAATGCCATAGTTGTCTGTGTCAGGTCCTGAATCGGAACACCTCATCTGATAAATTTATCTTCACACTTTAGCCCCAGCTAAAATTGGAGATAAAGAAAACAAATGATTCATGAACAACAGCATGTCTTGTCTACCCACATGGAAAGCTTTTTATAGAATCAGGCCTCATTTTCCTTCACAACTGTAATAAGGGACATTTAAAGGCATATACAGCATACAACTAATATAGATTAGATTTGTTTCTGTGTATTTATGTATATACATGGTGTGTGTGTTCATATGTAATGAGCTATAATAATCAGGTACATATCTGGTAATGTATGTTAATGGCTATGAAACCCTCTTATACTCAACAGTCAGTTTAGCTACGTGGACAATTTTAATAGACACATTACTTTAGAAAAATCCTTTACCATCTGTTCTGCCCTCTAATTACAAACGCAACAAGAATCTAATTCACAATTGCATAATTAAAAAGACATAAGGAATTTAATGCATGTCTCTGATCCCCTTTAATGTAGCTTGCATCTGTTATGTTTTCCTCTTGCTTTGGGGACCCCCCACCCTCCCCTCCCCCAAAAAAGAAAAAAAAAAACCCACAGAAAACTTCTTTCTCTTAAATTCTCCCCATTTATGTTAGTTCCATAAGAGGCATTGTTCATATAAGTAAGATTACTGAACATATGTGGAATGCATCTGAACACAAGTGCCTGTCCCCTATAAGCTATTCTTACATAAGCACTTACAGAAAACCATAAACAATCCCTCCAGGTGTCTGGCACTATGGATAGACAAAGTGCTGTCAGACCTTCACGAATCAAGAGCAATTGAATTTTTAAATCTGGGCCAGCTTCCATGTAGTCTAATAGAACAAGGCACTGAATGTCTTTAACTGCTTCAAGAGAATTAATTGATTCAAGAGAATGAAAGCGAAAATAAGCGAGAAAGTGGAAGATAAGGAGATACAATCCAGGTAAGGCAATTCAAAATAAACATGCAAAGAGTACTTTATACAGTGTATCCAACGGAAAAGGTTGAAAAAACAAAATCAAGCACACAATGTAGGAAATTCTATGGATAATGTCACTATAGCAACTCACCCACATAATAAATTCAGTATTTTTATAATGCTCCTTCTAAAGTATAAATGCTGATACAATAAAGAAGATATGTAACAAAGAAATTAGGGGAGATAAAACATGGCAAATATGAAGTCATTAACTTACAACTGGTATAGGTCCCCTAAATTACAGTTTTATTCTTATAGGGAATTTTATCATGAGAAACAAGCTAAATAATAATTTATTAGCAATATTGAATTTATAACATATGGAGGATCTTTCTTAGCTATGCTTCTGCAGTGGATCTAGTTTGGACTATATGCAACTTTATAGGAGATTGAAACAGAAGTTTCTGATAAAATTTTAAAAGGAACTGCAATACACAATGTACAGATCAGTTCTGAAAGTTTGGCTATTTAACTAGATGCCTAAAAGTAAAGCCAAAGTCTTGTGGAAAATTAATCTCGGTTCACAGTGCAAAAATCCTTTCAAAATTGTAGCTTTTGTTCAAGCTAACCTCGTTATCTCCTTGGATTTATGATGCAGTAGAAAGAGTAAACTTGCAGATATGTGCACAGAAGAGCACACTTTGAGATCTATCTCAATAGCTGTGGTTATCTATGGATCTTCCACATCCCAGGCTGCAACAGCCAACCTGTCCAAACCTTACCCTACTCCTGTAAGGCTGGGCATGGAAGCTTCAAATGTTCAAGTTCATCCCATTTTGGCACTGCCTTGTATGGTCCCTCAGCCTTTCCATGGAACAGGACACAAAACCCAGAGCAGTGAAACCCAGTTCTTTCATCTCAAAGCAGGAAGACAACTTACTTTGTTGGCTTTACCGTCCTCTCCAAATTTATCTCATTTGAAGATAAACTGTCCTATAGGTGAAGTTCATGTTTAAAGCACCAGCAGATTTCCTAAGCCATAATAATTAATTCTTGACTGACAAATTTAGTGAGACAAAAGCACAGGACACACATCGGCACTCAATAACCAGCTCTCCCCACTTTTCATATTCCTGCATTGAATAGCATCACCCAAAGAAAACTGAGATTGCAGATGTATTGAGAGCAGGGTCCATAATTTTACTAGTGATAGTAGTTTGTAGCATGCAATTCTACAGAGGTAAAGAACAGAATATTTCTGCACGTCTCTGGTGAACTCTGTTTCCTTGTAAACACTATGTGCTAAAATGCTTCAATGTGGTCAGAAAAAAAAAAAAAAAAAAAAAAAAAAAAAAAAAAAAAAAAAAAAAAAAAAAAAAAAAAAAAAAAAAAAAAAAAAAAAAAAAAAAAAAAAAAAAAAAAAAAAAAAAAAAAGGAAAAGAAAAAAAAAAAGAAGCACACCTAAATTAAACAAAAGCTCACAAAGCTTAGACATTACAGAAAAGCCAAAATACCAGCAGGTGTTCCTCCTCACTTTGTACTCTAGCCCAGTAAAATAAACTACCACACTACATGGAGAAAGTGTGAGTCACTGAACATTGTAAATTTTCCTAATGTATCACAGCTACAGAAACACCTGTGCTAAACACAGTAACATTGTGCTAATCCTCTGTGAATATTTCAACAGCCCTCCAGTGTTTTCTTTCCTTACCAGCATGCTGGGGTGGCCAGTGTTTTTCTTTCTCTTCCTCTCCACACGCTCCCAACGCTTCCAGGTTTGAACTCAGCTGGGGTTCTCGGCCATTGCCTGGCCCCTGCGGATCTTCCGGCCGGCAGCTTCCCCAGGAATGTCAGCCAGCCCGCTCAAGGACAAGCCTTTGGCACACGAGGAGCCAGGCCCAAACATCCTTCATGGCCAGCACGAGGCCAGAGCATTTTGCTGCTCCTGCTTCAGCCCAGCCAGGCACGGGGCTACCCTGCGGGTGCCATTTTCTTCGGCCCTTTTGTTTCATCGTATAAGAAGAGATGTTACAACCCGACTGTAGGATGACAGTCCTACGCTTTAATCACTAGATTTGCTGAAGAGCAGCCATCCCAGGTCCACTCCCAGTACAGTCTTGCTGCACCCAAACCCGTGGATCTGTGTCCACCCACCGTGGAGACCCTCAGGTGCAGCCCCAGCTGCCTGTGGGTTCCTCTGGGGCTGCCCCGTGAGGGAGCGAGGAGGGCTCGGGACATCCTCTGGAACCTGCTGGAGCAGCCGACCCCACAACTCTCCCTCCACGCACACAGCTCAGGTCCAGGGTGGGAGGGAGAGTGACAGTGAACCTCAGCTGTGTGTCATCATCATTTCCAGGGAAAGCTGAAGGGGAAAAGCCTGCCTTGTGTGAGTCCAGCAGCTCCTGTGTGGGTGTGAGGGAGGGAGGGGAAAGCGCTTTGGGGCCCCAGCAGCGTCCTCGGCCCATCTTCCGTGAATTCGCTTGCCTGTTTGGTAACAGGCATGGATGGGCTGGGAATGCCATGACAAGTCATTTAAACCTTATATTCAGGATTTAAGCAAATTTGTAGCACTAGAGATTAGGACAGACTTTGAACTTGGAGGATAAAGCCAGGTTTGGCTTATTTGGCTTAATGGGTGCTACCGAGGCGGCACCAGCCCCTCACCTCACAAACACCACTGATCCTGAGGCAATAAACTGGTGCAGGTCAATAATCCCAATGACCCAGTACATCTGAAGGGGCACAGCGGAGAGGAAGAAATTAAAAGGACACCTAGATGAAGGACTGTGATACTGCTTATTGCACCGCTGACAGGTGAGTGCTGAGAACGAGCCAGGGAGCCAAAAGCTGATTTCCCATAGCTCCCGAACTTCACAGTCTGCATGGTAGTTCTCTTCTAAATTCAAGCTTTTCATTGAAGAGAGTTATGGTTTACATCAGTCCACCAAATAAACCAAAGACAAAAAAAACTCAGAAGTTCAGCACTTGCAGAATTGGTTGCTCCTCATTCTTGTGCAGAGTGAATTAAAGACTGTCCTGTTTCCCTGTCTGGAGCTCTTGAGATTCATTCCCCACCTTGCTCCAGCACCCTCACAAGCCCAGCCTTGTATACTGACCACACAAAGCAAGGAAGAGATTTCTGACCTGCACAGCCCAAATATATCAAGAAAACTAACTTGGTCATTTTTGAGTTAAAAAACCCATAAGGATGACACAATCTAGTATCCATATCCATTACTCATTATTTTCAGTTAAATTTTTAAGAAAGTGGGATACTTGGAAGACATTAACACATCTACTGATACTAAAATTGAAACTGCAGTTGAAAAAATATTCCACACTGAAAAATGTTTTTCTTTTGGGAAAGTAGATAAATGTTAACTGTAATAAGCACTATACAGATATTACATGGTATCTTTTACCAGTGAACTAAGAGAGAAGGAGAGGTCAAGAGCTACCAAGTATTGAGATTAAATGAATAAGTCACAAATGTCTCTTTTATAATTGTTAACTGTGTGAATTCCACTTCTTCATTAATAAATTGTCTGTAAGATAGCAGAATATAACTAGAGAGTAAATCTTGCCTTACCAATGAAGTATACTCCTCCTTCACACACAAAACTTTAATCTGTGGAGAAAATTGTCCTGTTGCTTTCTGTAAAATATACTTTCCATAAAACCCAACTTAACAGGTATTGACTGTATAAAGCAAATAACATTAAAGCAAGGGAGCACAACTTCTGTCCTATGCACAGAAACTACAGCTAGAATTAATAACCACATAACCCTATGGTAGCCTTTTCAGAGTTATCTTTATGATTTTTTTGAGCTTACCTGCAGTGCATTCATGGGGCTGCAGTTATTTTGAGCTCACCACAAAATCTCAGGGGACGGTCTGCATGTTACAACACTGATTTTGTCACCTTACTCTCGACTGGGAGCATCCCACCCTCCAGAGAGGTGCATTCCCTTCCTGTGCAAAGTGAGGCAGATAACATGGGAGCGTTTGGGAGTGGCCCACACTGGAATCATTTGTTATGGGGTGATAAGAGCGTCTCATCACTCTTATGGGAGAGAGTGGTCCACATTTCCCCCAGCAGACCTGACCGTTCAGAATCTCTACAATTGCACTCATCTCATTTTCTTGATTTATGGAGAGAAGCTGACTCCTTCTGTCATGTTCTGACAGACGTAGAAAGCAGCTCCTATGCCAAGAATGGATTTTGATTAAATAAGTAATTCTTTTATATTCCACTGTAACTCTTACCAAGGCAAAGTGAACCTTTTAAAAGATGTTAATACGTGCCATAAATTAGGCAAAAATTCATTTTAACCTCTACCATAGTTGATATTTTAGTGGATTTACAAGACTCCATGAGGTTACTCTTGAGTATTTTTTATTCCAAGTGGAACTCAAATGTGTCCCAAAACCAGAGATGAAATCTGGTTTATCACCCATAGGTGTTTAATAATTCTGCTTCATTGTCTGCTTTCTATTCTTGTCATGTCAGCAGCACAAAAATTACCTGCTAATGGCAAAACCAGTTGAGAATTCAACTTTCTGCTGTCATCAGTGGCTTGATTTATCTTCTATCATCTTAGTGAAATCTCTAATTAAAGTTCATATTTCTATCCTTATCTTCTAGTCTACCCAGGTTCTTGAAATAAGTCTTGCAGGCAGATTTCTCACTGGAGATTGAAAGCTAAAAGGCTCATCAGAAAACCACTGCCCTGAGTGTAAACACTCATGCTCTGTATGCACTTCTAGAAAAAGGCAGTCTGGAAAAGTTATACTTTACTTGATCAAGCTTTAGTAACTCTTCTAGAATTTGTTGTGCTTTTATGAGTAGACACATTCAAGAGTCCCCTCGTATGCCTCACCTCCATGGAGTCCCAGAAACTATATTTTCTTTCTTCTTAGTCCTCATGCAACAAAACAATGTGGCAGATGCTCTCCTAAGCTTCTTGTCAGGTTCTGAAACTTGGTTTTGCCTGACTCAACTCCCAAGTGCTTTGCAAAACCACCAAACCATTTGTTTCCCTTTCCACTGCTGCTTCAGAAATTAAAATGGTATAGTGTAGAAAACTTTACTGGAGAAAATTAGGTATTCTATTGTCCAAAATCACATGTTGTAAAGCCCTCTCTGGGTGTAGCAGTTCAGATCAACCACTGTGTAGCACCTTATTAGTGCATTCTTCTGAGATTAACTTCTTTAAATGGCAAAGAGGAAATTCTAAAATCCTTCTGTGCTTGTGGATGTTTCTGATGCTTCAGAAGTTGTTCTGAAAGAACAATCCATATTCAAAGACTCCTTTCAAAGGGCTCAACTTCTGATTTAGTCCTTAGATTCATGTTTCAGGCTGCAAGACAAAAGAGTGGCAACTAATCAATCACACATTTGCCATTTGCAAAGACTTTGTTTTCCAAGATAATTAGAGTTCTTCAGGAGCTGACCAAAGGTATTGATAAAAAGGATCAATAAATCTACTGCTACGGTTGATCCAGATTTGACTTGCAACTTAACTTTGCTAAGGTTATATCTCAATGAACTAGAAGCAGAAAAAATATGACAAGCTCAGGCTTCTCAGGTCTTATCAAAACCTGTAATGTTTAACTATTCTTTTGTGTTATGTAGCTTTAATAAACTCTCCTGAAAAAAAAAAATAAAAAAACAAAGTAATTACTATATCGAGTCAAACCAGGTTTCATTTAATCTCATGGCCTCTCTCCATTAATATTCTATACTAAATGCTTCAGCAGGCCACCCAAGAACCAGGGATGAGCAACAGTCCAGCCTTAGGAGATTGCTTTGTAACCTCTTCAGTAGTGCACACAAACACATCCTGTAAATGGACTGGAGGCCATAGAGTACAAACATGATTAATTTTCCTTTGCATTGCTACTTTCTGGAACTCTAATGCAATAAGGAGTAGGAAAAAATACTTTTTAAGACTATCTTTGTAATATCTATAAGGTACCACTACAACAAAAATAGCTGGTTGTTTTTTGTTTGTTTGTTTGTTTTTCCTAAGTAATATGCCTTAACCAAATCAGCATTAAATTTCTTGGAAAGACACCAAATTATGTTGTTGGGCTCCAACATGTAGCTAACATGATTTTCTAAAAAAAAAAAAAGGTACAAAACAAAATGTTAAGCAAAGCTCCTGTGCCACAGTCTTACCACTGATAGGCTATATTGGAGTTCTTAACAAATGTAAAACATGAAGGTAATTTAGAACCTCAAACTACAACCACTTTCCTCAATAGAGTTGGAAGAAGGATGGTGAAGTGAGCACAAGTTCAGCATTCCACAGGATTTCAGCTTCAATAAGACTGATGAAAGACAGATATAAATCTTCTGTAACACCTTTGTAGCCTCTTGTGTACCTCTTTCCCTAGAAGGTTTCCCTCCTCTGCATGTGGACTACAGTCCATCTCTGGTTTTGTCTCTTCTCTCTCAGCTGATTACAATCATTGGAATCACCTAAGCTCACTCTCATTTTTACAACAGCACAGTGGTGGATGTGACCGTTGTTAACACTCCTCCAGCCATCCAGCACATTTGCCATCAACACCAGGTTGCACAGTGGGGATATCTTGCTACCCACACAGAGACCTTTGAGAACATCTGAAACACCCCCATGTGTATGTGACTGAACTGGTTTCAAGTTCAGCCAACAAAACTAGATCAACTAGATAAATAAATTAGTCAAATAACTCAGCATCAAAGCAATCCACATATAGATTCTTCAATAGATAAGAAATGCTAAATACGCCATGGCAGTAAGCTCTATTGATATTTAAGATAATTTGGACAAACAATTTAAATGAAATAATACCCAATTCTTTGCTTAAAAGAATCATGGGGACTAGTTTATTATACAAGGCATTATTTTTCCAAGCTTTAATCACGTTTAAGAAACTGACTTTTACAGGATTTTGGCAGTGGAAAGCATATTTTATTTTATTATTCTTTAAGGGTGTTTTTGTGGACCACCTTAAAAAAAGTCAAAGCCTTACATTACTTATGTAAATTTAATGTCCTCACTTAAACACTGGAAGAAATTTTGTGGTAATAAGACACAGTGGGGCATTTTAGAGACACTATTCTACTTCCTTTTTTTTTTTCAGTCCTTACTGTAAAAACTCAGAGGTTATTTCTTCCCTCTTTTTCCCCTCTCTATGGAGACATTGATGCTTTGTCCTGGTTTTGGGAGTAATGACAGCAGAATTATACAGCCCTTTCATCACTTCAGTTTCCCTAGAATTAGGGAATGGGATAGCACTGCAGCATTCCCAAAGCAGGTCAGTAGTGAGAAGTTGAGCTTTTGGCTGTCACTGATTCAGAGGTGAAGCCCCGATGCCAGAGTAAAGAAGCTTCATTTTCGACGACAGCAACTGCCACGTAAACGAGTTTAAAATTTGTGCTATGATACCTTTAAAGTCATCAGTATCAGTGCCAAAAATCTTCTGGGTTTAAATTGTATGTCACGTATTTAATCTACATAGCATGTGGAAACAAAAAAAAACATCTCTGATACCTTGATTTCTCCCTGGGGAAAGGCACAAAAATTTTACTGTGGTAAAACTGCAGGTGGCCATATGTTGAACATTAGATTTCCAGAGCCGGAAAAATCTACATTCCAGAACGAACTGAGAATCAATATACATATTAAAATTTTTAGAGAGAACTGTTACATTCTTATTCTCAGTGGACGTGTTAGTAGAACTTGTGACTTTAAGTACCCCTCTGGTAAAAACATTGCTTTGCAGTTTGAAAGCACTGCAAACATGGCACATGTTGTGGATGCTAAGCCTGGCTTTTTTGAGATGTGGTACCACTGTTTTTAAAAAAAACCCTGTCCTTTCATTGAAGTTCTTTGTTTTTGAATACTCCTCATATATCACAGTAAATTTTAGCGTACACAAGTAGTACAAATGGAGCTACACATGCATAACTGTTTGCAGAATTAGGGCCTATTTTTATTCTTTCTATTTTACTACTCGTGGTGAGATGTGCATCATGCTAAATCATGTTATGAGCATTTTATACAGCAAAAAGAGGCACTTAAACTTCAGCACATTAAATACTGAAGCAAGGATAAATGGAAAATTATTTCTGTTTTCTTATGTTTCTCCTTTTGATTCTCTGGTCCTACTGAGTATTTTAACAGCAGATCATCAAATATTCATTTATCGGAAAATTCAAGAGTTTTAAAAATACATTATTTCTTTGTGATAATAATACTGAGAATCGGCAGCATGAATTCATTATTTCTCCTCAGTTTAAAATACAGCATTAGTTTATATGAATTACAACACAAATTCCAGGTGAAATTTTGTCTGTTTTGCACCTGTCAAAAGTTAATGTATAGGCATGTTCTAATTCTACCTGTTTATGAGTTTTTCATGCATTTTTCTCATCTTTCTGACACAGAGTGATAATGGATTTTTGAGACATTTTAAATCCTTAAATATACACAAAGTAAGGCGGGGGGGGCAGTTAATGTGGTCCATTTACATCAACTACAGTACAAAGAACAGAAATGAATCATGGAGTCACAGTGAAATAAGGCATATTATTTAGTGAAAATGATGCACCCATGCCAACAGAGATAATTATACTATAACTTAAAACACCTTCTATGTACATAGCTCCTGCCACTGCTCTACGTCCAACAAATCACATTAAGATTTATGACAAGATAAAACCCTTAATTATAGGAAGATGAATTAATTTTAATATGCTTGGCTTCCTTTATATGGTTCTTAAAAGTAACCAAATGTTACACTTTTAAATATAGCCTGAGAACCATTTTGAATTTATCCACAACCAGTTTTTTGGCAAACAACATAAGTTTGATTTTGCTCAATTATATTCACACATTGTATATCTCAATGCAGTATAATTGCATAACATTAAGACTTTCCAATGGAATACATCAGGTAATGATTTACAAATTGGATCAAAACAGAAAAACTTCTGTGTTGGTGACCTTATTCAGTCATGTTACTAGTCATGTTTCAAACTCAAATATGGTTCCATTGTCAGTTCTAGGCTTACCATAACGAATCAGAATGATTTGTCCTGGAAAAATCCTCTCCTCAGGTTGAACACATGCAGTATAGTAGCAGAAATAAATATTTTTGCAAGCCAACTCTGTGTATGATATTCCATTACATTAAGAGACTTCCTGATATAATCGGCAAACAGACAACACAGATTGATTAATCAATAAGTGGGCATGGCCTTATTACAGTGAACAAATTACACAACTCAGGATATATTGCTTTACAGGCAAGATTTCTTCTTTACAAATATTCTCCATAATTGATTGTAGTGACCTTTTGGCAATACTGAAAAACATCCTCAATTAATAGGCTTCTTTTGCAAAAGAGATCACAGTGGGGAGAACTACGTGGCTTGCACAGTAAGATTTCAGAGAAAAGGAGGAAAATGTTTTTTAAATCTGCTCAGTGGGAAGCAGATGAGAGCTTTACTTTCCAAAGCAGTATTTGTTTAATAAAAGCAATATAAAGACAATTTAGCACTGATACAGTTTTTCTAGTCACATCACCAGCTGAGTTCAAATCTATCGGTCCCTTTTGTTGTGAGAGTGCATAAGAGTCACCTACAATTGTTAAATGCAGATGTGAAGTCCTTTTGTAACAAACACACTAACCTGGACTCTCTGTTTATAATGCTCATTATATATCAAAACTACTTATACAGAGCACATGAGAAGAGAAATAAGAACGTATGGCAATAATGTCTTAAATCTCATGTACAGTCCCGAGACAAACAACAAAACTGCTTCTCTTCTCCATCTTAGTCTTGTTTGGTGGAGAAGATACCCAAAAACTACATTTAAAGAAGTTTTCACTCGCAACTGTACTTTAGTCTGCAACAAACTCACCGATCACATTAACAGATCTTCTGTTCCAAAGCCTCCCAGTTGCTCCTCCATACCTCAACTTTCCAGATTACAAAAATGTTCAGAGTTTTAAAAAATGCACAGTCATATCAATGTCACGCCAAGACTGGAGGGGCAACAGCTAAGGTGACTTGCTCGCAGAAAATGGATGCAAAAGTGTTCATGTTTTTCATAGTACACTTTTTTTTTGGTGGAAATGGTAGGTCTTTTAAAATAAATACGGAAACTGGCAAAGATTTGGGTATTCAAGTCTGATTTCAAAGGTGAGATCTGGGAAAAAAAGAAGAAGAAAGATTGGCCATAGCAAATTAAAAGAAACAGTACTTTTGTTCAAATGAGAAATATGGGAATGAAAATGATGTAAAAATTCCCCCAGCTTTGGACTGGGAAAAAGGGGAAAGAAAAATAGCAGGATTAATGGTGTAGTTTTAGGGGAACGGGTATAACATTTATCTTCGAAAAGCAGACTATCCAGGAAAATACTACATCCTCCCTCCCACCTTTCAGCATAGTTTTCCTCTCCATTTAAAGAGTCAGACTCTTGCTGTACGTTAACACTGGACTAGCTGCCTTTGGGGGTATGGAGGAGGTTTTGTAGCTGTCATTCTTTTTTTAACTCAAGCTGACGAGAGGAAGCAGCATTTTTACATGAAGTCAGAGTAAGGAAAGATCACCTCCTTGGGAGAAGCTGCTGTCAGCTAACCCAGGAAGCTTCAAATAAATTTGCAGACCAGTTAAAGACAAACAGGAGGACAAAAGACAGGATTTGAGCTCAGACAGTACTCTGTCCCACATGCTACCCACATGAGCGTTGTGGTGCCAAGCTGGCCTGAGAGCTGAATGAAACTATTTTGTCTCTCAGACTGGCCAACATATGCAACAAAAAAGCTGAATCCATTTCCTAGTTTGCCCTTCCCACTCAGCAAACCTTCTTTTGATGGCCTTGTGTGGAGCTGTCTATTTTTATTAGTTTACTGGCTATAAACATTTCAGTGTGCAATGTCCTGAAGGAGAGAGTGTGTCTGTAAACTTTTCTTTCCTTTCCTTCTTTTCCTCTTTATGAATTAAAACTAATTAGACTTGATGTTAGTCCTCTCTTTTGTGAGATTCAAGTCCACTGTTTTTGTGTTGTAGCTTCTGGCTACACTGTGATCAAGTGTCACAAAACTACTGTGAAGTCCATAAGCTGTTAATTTAAGCAACCTTTTGTTTCCTGCCCACCCTCCACCATCACCACTCTTCCTGTCTCATTTCAGGAATTTATATTTAAAAAGGATGATTGTGATTAGTCATGATTCCATTACAACAACTGGCTGAAACCTTGCACAGATTTTCAGGCACAGCATTTGTATAAGCTGGCCTAACAAAACAAAATAAAAACTAAAAAAAGAACAAAACAAAACAAAACAAAAGGTCACAACATTTGTCCATTCTCAGTGTAACGTGACCCATTCCATTCTGTATATTAGCAGAGAACAGTTCTTAAAGAAGTCAAAATAGTGTAAAATAGATTTACAGTTACAGACTCCATTACACGCTGCCTTGTCAGCCCTTGTCACATTTCATTGATATCCACGAGATCCACTTGGAATTTCAGTGCTAAGTGAAAGAGTGTTCTTACCATTTCTTTTCCCTGTCCCATCCACCACAGAATTGCTGAGTGTCTGCTGAGCAGACACTTCAAGCCAGGCTGATGCATCTACACCATCTATCACCTTCTAAGGCTGACGCACTGAATCCATTGTTCCTTCCCTTTCCTATGAACAGAGTAAACTGGGCAATGACCGAAGAAGCAAAGATGCATTACAGCCCACAAAGCTGCCTGAAAGTGTTTGCACAATCAAGGCAGTGTTGCAGAGAAGCAATTCCTAAAAAAAAAAATCATACAGTTTCATAAAATTCAAGAGAAGTTTCAGATGCAAGGTAGTGCAGCACAGTGACTGCTACAGGATACAACGTGCACTGTAAGCTCTAGGATTTGGATTAATAGTATAACCCTCTGAGTTTGTGGGTAATTGTCACTGTACACATAATCCCTGCCTCCAGTTCTCACAGAGCAGCACCACGTGAGCTAATCTTCTATTCAGCACAACAATCCATGCCAACTGGCATACATCAGAGCTCTTTAGAAGCACAGATGTACACATCTTCCTCTCCTACACAAACACAGAAACCTTGTACCAAATGTCAAATAATTCTAGTCAGGTTACTCACTGAAAGAGCGCCAGTTGTATTCAATTATCTTTAAGGTAATCTGTGCTTCCAGGCAAATCAGAAGAACTTCTGACAAATCAAGATTAATTTTAAATAACAGTGACACAAATACGATGTTCTCAGACTTATTTTACTCTACATTTTGGTGTGGTAATTACTTATCTGAGATTATTGAGTCAGAAAGGCCTTCTCTGACCCCACTGTAGAGTTTTTGCTGGCATAGCTATTTTGTTAAAGAGCCTGATTTATTCCCTTTCAGGTTTGGAAATGTAGACTTGGCTCCAATTTCAACATCTCATTACTATATAAAGCAAAAACTGAAAATGAGGGCCTGTTTACCTGGAAATGTCTATCTTTGGTTTCACCTCTTCTTTCAGTGATGTGACAAACACTGAACACAAGGCAGATATTCAGTTCTGATGTACAATGGAAGGTTTACTTGAGTTCTGTGCAATGACTTTAATGAAGTGCTGCCAACGTATATTATGATTTCTTGGTTCACTGTGTTAAGTACCACGCTGGAATTATACTTAAATTCAATATTTCTAGAAAGATGTCTGCTACATGAAGGTAAATACTCAATTTGATAAGCATGCTTGTTTTCCTTCATACAATGATTCTGTGAGACGTTGTAAAACTACAGATGTCGAGTAGATCCGTAATAATTATTATCAACAAAAGTTGTGGTAAAGATGTAAAATGAACTTTTCATCCTAAGGGAAAGATTTTCTTACTAGTAATTTATTATTATTATATCACCAGAGGAAATAGTTTAAATTGAAGGAAAAGATATATAATATCTTCAGGGATCACACCTCATATATATTGTCTGATTAATAAAAGTCTGTTCTTCAAGACCAGTTCTAAAAAGAATTTAAACCAAGCTAAAGAAGGTATTTGAAGATGGACTCCCAAAGTTTCTTTTTCGGCAGAGCTTTCCTGATCCCAGATATCACAGTGTTACAATTATCTGTCTTGCTTTACTGGATATGTTTCTTCAAGGTGAAAAGTCTGGATACTTTTTGCAAGGCCAGCATTTTCATTGCCAGCTCATGTGCATCCTGAACACACAGGTCACCATGCCTGTGTTTGCCTCTGCAAAGGCAGGAAAAGCCACTCTGGGGACTTCTGTACATAAATTATTTTTAGTAGCTGCTGGTGAGCAGTTTTTGAATTTCTGTAAGAAAATGAGGAAGACCTGTGGGTGAGTATTTGCATGGTAAAGACAGTCTCTAGGATAAGAGAGCTGGAAAGCTCTGGGATCTCTGCTCTGAGAATCCAGTCCTCTGCCTTCTATCACAGACACACCAAGTCCTGCATCTAGGCAACTGCTCCTGGTTTCTTTTAAATTAAGATTGTAAACCCAGAGTTCAGTCCAAATACAGAATATTTCATTGCCATTTTTACAATGTTGCAAACGTTTTAATTCCTTTTGACGCCTCATTTGATCAAAACAAAGCAAATCCTCCGGTGACTGAGACTTAAAAACCTCTTTAAAGGTGAGGGCTTACACAAGATTAAATTCATCTACTGCTATTACTGACATGTATTCAGGTTATTACAACAAGGCTGACTTCCCTACTGAGAGACTCCAACTTTCTCTCTCATTCAGATATTTCCTTGCAGAACCACATGCCACATCATTAGTTCAGTTCTGACTGGAGAGGAAGAGTACCACCCACCGAATCAGCTCCTGGGGCATCCTGCATTTTCCTTAGAGAATCTGCTCAGTCTAAGTTCTGGACAGTTGATGTGAATACAACCCAAAGCTAAATGTAAAAAAAAAAAAAATATATATATATATATATATATATATATAAAAATTGTATATTCATAACATACACACATGTACACACGTATATGAAACACATGGAAAATGTATTTCTGCCACATGAGACTGAAGCTTAGTACAGCTCTCTTTAGAAAAAACCCACATAATTTATAAAACATGCAGGCTGCTTTCATGCTATTCCCTTTCCTTACCTCTAATAGAAAACCCCAGAGAAAGCAATTTATGCTTACTAAAAACAGCAGCATCTCTTGCAAAAGATAAATGTCACATTTTATATTGAACAGGAACAACATAACACTGGTTGTTAGCCCACTGGAAATGTTTTGGGTTTTTTTTTGTTTGTTTGTTTGTTGGTTGGTTGGTTGGTTTTCTCTCTATAGGTTGTTCTTTTTGTTTTCCTTTTTTTTTTTCCTCCTCCCTTTCTTTTTTAAATACTCTCATCTCTTCCCAAACCAAGAGTACCTTGGAACTGACTATGAGAAAACCCTTAGGTATAGACAGGAAGATTAGATTTTCAATTTAATGACAATGTAAGTAAATCATGCCCAATGGAAGGCCCCATGACGACACTTGCCAGTGCCTTCTGTTCCCAGATTAAAAGAATAAAAAGACTATCAGGTATCTTGTTTAAATATCTAATAGCAGTTTTGTTTCATCAATTCAATATTGAAGGAAGCAACTTGTTTGTTTAAACTGCCATCAGACTAACAGGGCAAACAGGTTTTCAGTGGAAGTCTCACTGCATGTAGAAATTTAAAAAGGAACAATTACAAAAATATAATAGCTTTGTAAAGCCAAGTACTCTGTCAGTTCTAATAATCCTTCTTTCCTCATAGTAGATGAGGAGCCTTGTAAGGTGACATTGATATTAGAAGAAATAGGGCTTCTCATAATAAAGCTACACAGTAATATTGGCTCCATCCCTAAAAATTTGTATAGAATCAAATAACATTCTCCTTCATTATTATACTCCTCAGGAGTCATTCATGATATACATAACAAATCAATAAATCAGCAGGAATGCCTTGCAATGATAATAGGCTTTTTAAAAGAACAAATACAAGGATTAAAATCCTAATTATAGGGGAAATAATGAAGGTGTATGATGGAACTGTAGATTATATATTGCTAAAGGTGTCCCATTTAGTTACTAGACCTACCACTTTAATTCTCAGAGAGGAAATTTACCCTTAAAGCATCATATTTATCTGACAATACTGCCTGCATTATAATCTCAGCTAGTACATTTAATGGTTTATACTCTGCTGATATTTAACTTGTCGGACAGATTTACCAGTTCCTATTCTAGCCATTTGACAGGTTCAAGAGGTACACAGCAGTCAACATTTTCTGGGCAGAGAAGTATCCCACAGCTTCAGAAAGGTTCAAGTTCTCTCGTTCAAGCCCCGGTTCTGCTCTCTGCTGCACAGATTCCCAAATGCAGCGTGACAAGGAATTTGCTGCCTCGTGCTGGCAAAGCCTCTAAGATGTGTACGATGGCACCTGAGTGAGCAAGGCGAGCAGGACACCTTGCACGGTGGAAAGATAAATGAAGAACAGGGTGTGCCTCAGGGGCAGCTTAAATAGATGGTTCACCTGCAAGGTTCCCTTCCCTTCTGATCACTCCTCATCTCGAACCATTGGTCCTACCAATACAAGACAAATGGGGAAGGCTTTGATCAGACTGAAGAAAGCTATAACACGAACAAAAAACCAAAATCAAGCCAACCAGACCAAAAAGTTATAACCTAATGTCTTCCACTAATTTATGCGTAACCTTTTTAAAACAGTTTGTCAAGCTCTTTGGAATGTTAAGAAGTGGTCCAAATAAATTTAAAGCTCAGGATACAGCTAGATGGGGAACTCACAGCACGGGCCTCTCCAAGGGCTATGTTACGTGCCAGTTGTTTGGAGGGCCCAGGAAAGTTTTTTTTCTGGGAAAGTCAAATTAAATGCAGAGAAAGACTTTTCTTGCTTTCATCTAACACCAACAAATGATCCTCTTAGTATATTTTTTTTTAATCCAGTAGTACTTCCAGGGAGGTAATACTGCATTTTAGCACCTCCACATCCCTGTCCTTAAAACGAGCAGATCAATTGAAAATGGCAGCGAGAACTACAGAAAAATTGATGGTTGCATGGAAACATTGATCATACGTTGCAATTTAGCTGAAGGCTAGCTTGAGAGAGGAAGTGAAAATCCCACTGGTTTAAAAATAACTATTTCCCCCATCATTTATATTAAAAAGTTTTTAGTGTCTTTTTCTAGAGAGGCTTTCATTTCAGCCTTTGCTTTTTATTGTGGGGGAGGTGGGGAGGAGCAGAGACTATTTCATTTATGAAATTGTAACTATTTTTTAAAATTATTATTTTAAATTATTTTGAAGAAAATGATAATATTTTATGTTTTATTTAATAAATTAAATATGTTTTAAAATTTCACAACCTCTTAAAATTTTCACCTCTGGTCTAGAATGATGCATGAGGAGTAAATAATATGGTAGTTTTATAGATAAGATTCTTAATCACAGAAGGAATTCATTGCCATTTATATAGGACTTTAATTGTGCATATTGCATTGAAATGCCACAATTAAATATTTAGCTTTAGGCTCTCATTTCCACAGACTTTTGACTAAAACTTGTACTGTAAATGAAATCTTAATAAAACCTTCAACTCACTAGTTGGTAAAGTATTCACACAGCTTAAATAATGACATAGGGAGAAAGAAATTTGGAGGCAGAGATCAAGGAGAGAAAAAAAAAAGCCCTGCTATGGCTGAAAAGTGATGGCAAGTGAATGAGGTAAGTGAATGAGGCATGGAAAGTATTTTAGACAAAGCAGCAGTATGAAAAAAATTCTGTCAGACTCTGGACAGAGACAGCAGGAACAAGTGAGAAACAGTAGGTAGGTGCTAAATGGAGCTGGTTACAAATTCCCATCCTGCCAAAATGGGTTTGATGTGCACAGTATTTTTCATTGATGTATGTTCAATTTTTGTTTTCCCAG
Source organism: Empidonax traillii (assembly GCF_003031625.1). NCBI lineage: Eukaryota > Metazoa > Chordata > Aves > Passeriformes > Tyrannidae > Empidonax > Empidonax traillii. The sequence goes on from NW_020956609.1 coordinate 29,928, forward strand.
TTACTTATTCCAGGGTATTATTAAATGAGAAGACAAACAGCAGAAGATTCTACTTTGAACTTGACCTTGAGAAGAAAGCAAAACCATGGAAGTTACTAAGGCAGGTATCTTCCTTTTGTTTTTCTTTTCAAAAGCCACCTTATTTCTTTCATGAATGAAAAAGCACATGATACCAAATGAAATGTGGGTGTATAGCTCAAGATTATCTCCCCAGTAGGTTTTTCAGCTATTCCCTTGCAATGAGGCCTTTGAATTTTCCATTAAGCAAACCAGCAGCATTCATTCCTCCTCCATCCAGGTTCAGTGAGGATGACAAACAGCTTTATTCAGCCTGCACTTCTTCCCTCTGCAATTAGCAAATGTCCCAGTGAAGTAATACAGTTCATACAGTCACAGCTCTTCTCCCCAGACAGTGGTTCATTAGGGAGGGTTTTTTTGTTTAGTGTGCTTTTTTTCAAAAGAAAACTACAGGTTCCTAAACCTACTGCCTGTCTGCAGAACCCACATCAGTGCTGCCCTGGTGCACTAAGTTCTCCTAAACCTGATTACCTCAGTCTATCACAGCAACGACGAAAAGTGTTCCTGATCTTTCCTGATGCTGCCCATAGGGAAAGAAGGAAAAACTGTTCACTTTCTTTGGATAAAAGTTGACCCATTAGGTGAAAATGCTTTGGTTCCAAAATGGACCCCAAACTGTACCTTCCCACAGTCGTGCCTAAACCCTACACCTGTACACCTGGAGTCCAGCAATTGTATCTCCAGGCCTTGTCCCATCTCTTGCAGCAGTGCCCCAGGAGCAGGATGCTCTCAACATGCAGCTGTGCTCACGTTCAACCTGCTCTGTTTTATACTTTACACAACATGACTACAGAACCACACCTTGATTTCCCAATCAAATCTCTTCGGCTTTTGTCTAACAGAAACTGCAATTCAAGAGGATCAGAAGTGTCCCCTATAGATTCCACAGAACTATATTTGAACGTCCATGGCTCACTGTGAGCATTCCCTCAGCAGGTAACTCCCCACTGCCACAGCTACTCCTCAAAATCCCTAACATCCCTTTGGAGGATATAACTTGGGCCATACAAGAGACTTTCCACTCCTATCATTGCTCTCTTGAATACCTCCTTCTCTCTATCAAAGCTTTTATAAAACAAAGCTACCTGAAAATATTTAGGAAGTGTAGTTTTACCTCTCAATTCCTGTTATGAATTTCGAGGATCTCACTCTTACATCCATCAACTCCTACGGTCAGAAGTTGGTAAGTGTGATAGGGACCAACAAATATATATATACACATATAGATAGAAAGATATAGATTAGAGATATATGTTCTCTCAATCGTGCTTATAGACTCACAGGACATTAAACATCCTGGCAAATAAGGCTGCCCTCTCCCACTCTTCCCCCAGCTGTTCATATCTACCTCAAGAGTGATTAAGCCCTGGGTGACAGTGAGTGATTTTTGGCCCTTGAAGTGTTGGAAGCCCAGGGTAAAGCTGAGACCTAGAGGTTACATGAAGATTGCTTTAGCTCCCTTCATGTATCCCAAGATGAACACAGGTGTCAATTGCTGTGGGGTTTAACCAGTCACCTGAGCCAGGAAATTGCCCGGTGAGAATCCCAAGTTGCCTCTCCTCTATTTTGTAGAGGGACCAGTCCAGCTCTGCACACTCCCTGCTTCAGGAAACTATTAACTGTATCGTGTTTGAGTAAAATCAAGTAATCCTCAAGAGACTGTTTACCAAATTCAGTTATTATTTCTCCATTTAACAATATTTTTATCTCTTTGGTGTTTCTATAATTTTCTCAGATATATTTCACTCTTCATGTTTTATTAAAATGTGGTTCCTCAGCATGTTGTGTTTGTGGATAATCACAATGTGGACAAAATATGTAATTTAGTTTGTGCTACCTGCTCTCTCCTACGGTTACAGTTGGAGAAGTTGTTATTCCTGAAGATTGATGGGCTTCAGGCACAGATATTGGAAGTAACTAACTTTTTGTTTCATAATTGTATGAATAGTTAAAAGTCATTCAACAACATCTGAAACTCCAGTTGCATTCATTGTTCCATTTGTCCAACAGTTTAAAGGATAATTTAATTTAAATCCCTTTTGGTTTAAAGGAAAAATATTTCCTTTTTCTGTTTGTTTTGAGTCATTTTAGTGAAGCCAGCAAGTCTCTCAGGGTGGTCGTGTATCCCAAAACTATCCTGCTCTTAAAGCTGATCATACTTTGATGGAAACTATTCTTTGATTGCAAGCTCCCTGTGGAGCATTCAATCTTAATCCCCTCTAGTTTTTTTTTCTTCAGGAAACAAATATTATTGGTGAGAAATTAGTGAAACTCAGTTATTCCAATTATTTCAATCCTTATCAGCGTTATTAATTCAACAGTCAATGAAATTCATTCAATAACCTGAAAAAGCAGGTGTGAGAAGATTTGACAGATTACATTCGATAGCATATTTAAATTCAGTTTCTTGTTACAAAACAGGATTTTTTGAAAGAACAGGAATTTTAAATAACCCTGGTATTTCCAGAGAATAAAATCATTTTAGTTTATAAGGGACTCTAACATTACTACCGTTACAGGCTCAATAAGCTGCTTACTTGATCAAATACTCCTTTAGGCAGAACTATTAAAACTTTTATTTTTAAAAGCTTCTGTTTGTGGCAGCACTTATGCTAACCCAGCATTTCTGAGGTTTTCTGTTTGTTCTACAGCTTTGACCATATTATCCTGTTTCTCCTTGCTACAGAATAGCAGAGCACATGTGTCTCTGTTGAAGTCAAGACAGCTCTTTCATTTGCTCTCTTGAAAAAACATGAAAATTATCACTGGGCGGGTGTAGATTCCATTTTAACTATATCTGTAGAATATATCTTCAATAGTTGGGAATTAACAAACTATTTTCAGCTGAGGGTGCATACACAGGTGTTCATCCTGAACAACTGGCATACCCTTTTCTTTTTAGAAAAAGCAATCCTATTCCCAGCCATGTGCTATCCTCTTTAGGTCTTTTAATTAGGTAACCATGGTTCCAAAGATTCAGAGCTAGTCTTTGTCAACAACTCTTCTCATAACCTAAGGAGAAAAATTATAGTTTTCCCAAGAAAAATGAACTCGAAATAGGCTTTTATTACTGAGACATAATGATAATGGTAGTGTTATAAACTAGCTCTGTAAGGACTTCTGCAAAGATGTTTTTAGTGATAAAGTAATTTCTGAAAGAATATCCAGACCTAGGCAGGAGTATTTCTGCATTAATTGGGATGGAGAATACTTTACTAAATCTGAGGTTTTATTGAAAGTTTTTGAGTCAGGAGATGGGAACAAGAAATGCAGAGGAATCCCTGATGTTATTCTGTACAGGTTTATCAGCATATGAAAGTCTAGAGTACAAGTTAGAGTACACAGATGAGAACTCTACAATTGTATTATTGCCTGCTTTTTTCCCCTCATCTATTTCAGGCAAACACTGCTTGTTAGCCAACAAATAAAAAGGCCTCCAACACTTGTGTGCCAGATGTGCCTTGGTGTGCCAGGGCAACCTACCTGCAGAGTGTGCTTCATACCCTTTGTTTCACAGAGCATGGGTGGAATAAATTACACAATGCTTGGTCTGATCTCACTAAGTCATTTGTGTGAATAAATTTTTTTGCACAACATCAACACTTCGGAGTGGACCCTTGAGTCTCCTAACACAGGCATGACTAAAAACTTCACAATGCCTTTAGTTTTTTGCCAGAGCATTGTGATGGAAAGGGAAATGTCTATATCTGAAACACAGCTGGACCTTAAAGGCCTCTCAAAGACTACTTACTAGTTTGTAAGATGAAGGTAATCAATTAGGCAATCCAGTGTTCTTCTTGAAAGATGTTTGGCCAGGAGGTGTCAGGTGAGAGGAGTTGTTTCACCTTTCCTGATGAAGGTCATTGACTCTTGTCTGACAAGTCAGCAGTAATTAGACAAAACTGCATTGCAAGCCTTAATAAATAAAGCTGTTGCTCTGCTCTGCACAATTGTGTCTGGCACCCACAAGAAAACTGAGCTTAAATTAAGTCTCCATTCATTACAAAAATAGTCTAACAGTAATTCAGAGCTATGGACTGTCTGTTGTCAATGGCATTGAATGGTTTCTATCTACTGTAACAAATCACTCAACAGTAAAATAAATGGTAGTTGATTGTATGCCAATTGTATATTTAACAGTACTCTATTGTATTGAATGCTGCAGGAAATGTAACAGGTCTCGATTGGGGGAAAAATACATGCTATTTTTAAAAATAAAATATTGATGTAATTGGCTTTCCCACCCACGGTGCTTCACAAGCCTAGAAGCAAGATTAGTTTTAATAGTTCGTTAGAAAAGTTAGGGAGATTGGAGAAAAAGAATCTTGTTGACTTCAAGGCATTTTAAAAGTATGTAATTAAAAAGAACAACTATCACAGACCTCCTTAGAACAAATTCTCAGATTTCCTTCTGCCTCCCCAAGAGTTATAAAAAAATCAAGTAGCATCCTACAGTGCTAAAAGAAAGAATGGAATGGTAATATTCCTTCTAATGAACTCTCTCCAGCAAAGAGGAGCAATCATGAAACTAAAGCTATAATCATTCCTTACTGGCAGCCAGTTTTACTGACTGATTGGCAAGCAGGCAAGGCCAAACAATGGTGGATGGTTGGCATTTACTGCAAACTTACCCTCTCAGGGTAGAATTTTCCCCCGCTGTCTTCCCTGTTTGCTCTTCTGCATTTAGGTCTCATTAGGTCACGTGAATACTTTTTCCTTCTTCTCTTTTCTCTCCTTTAATCCCAGCATTCTGACTTTCTGTAAGAAGATAGCTTAATATTGCTGCAAGGGTCCATCTGGGTCAGTCTGGATCAGCAAAGAAAACTTGAAACTTCTTCTTTTTACATCTACTAAAAGGGTAAGAACATCAGTCTTCTGATTCTTACAGTAGATGAACAGCACAACTCCAAGACCATGATAAAAACTTTCCTTTGGGGTTTCCCATTCACAAGATTCTACAGCAAATGAGAAACTTGTGGGTATTTTACCTGTTGGTCCATGAAGACACGTGTATTCCTCTGTCCAAGGGATACAGCCTGGATGGACGACAGAGGAAAAAAAAGAAAGCTATTAAATTGTTTACCATGCTACATTTAGAGCAAAAAAAGGACAGCAAACTTTCCTTCTTTGAAAGGTACCAATCACTGTGGGTTACCATACATCATAAAAGCCTAAAGCAGAAGAAAGTGTTTTCTTTCCTAGCAGGAAAAATAATAAAATGAAGCAGAACCAGCAATAATGAAAAGATCAGCTGTTGAAACAGTTTCAAAAATTGGCAGCCAGCTGATAAGTACAACCCTTTCACCTGGCCTAGCTGGAGAACAGGGTAACATTTAAAAGGTTCCTCTCTTCCCACAGTTTGCATCAATGACATTTTCAGGACTCAGGTATCTAGGCAGTTGTGAGCTCGGAAACCATAATTAAATGAACAAACAAATGACAGACAAACAAGCAAACACATACGTTTTCCTTTGTGTTCCTTTTTCAGGTGTGAAATAATGAAAGTGTTTTCAATACTTGCAGCATCAGGAGTGAGGATGGAAAAAAGGGATTCTTACATCCAGTTAGGACCAGTGCCCCAGTGATACACACCAACATTTTAAATCACACTCTACTTTTGAATACAAATCTGATATACCCAGTAACTGCTCAACGTGCATGTTTTACTTATACTACTACAATGCACTGAAAACACAGCACTGTGCAAAATGTGTGGGAACACAGGCACACACAAATACTCCTCCCCTCCTTTCTCTTTACAATAACATAAAGTCAGTCAAATTACTTACTACAAGCAATCAGCAAACATCATCTTTTTGTCCCCTATCCCTGTAATATGACTTTATTTCAATAGTTGTGATGAAGTGGTTTAAGAAAATTCTAAGGCTTGATGCTGTTGTGGTCAGGAGAACCAGCACATCACACAAAATCACAAACTGTAGCAAGACCAAGTTGTTTAGAATTACACACAAGTGATGCAATGTGCAAAATGAGTGCAAGCTATAGGCCAAATCTGATTCATTGATTATACTGACAAAGAAAAATATACAGATTCAGGTCCTCTCTTTTTAATCTCCTTTTAATCTCTCCATGTGAATGGATCCAAAAGATAGAAGATCTACATAAACAAAGCTTTGTGGGACTAATCCTACATTCTTTGTATACATGCCTGGGAAAAGAAAGCAAGGTAGTGTGTTTAAACAGAATTTTTCAATGAGGACTCATCTTCTTTCTACTATTTTGTATGACTAAAAATTATACAAGCTGAATATATTTGTATTTAGACTCAGGTACATGGGAAAATAATTCAAATGTTTCTCAGTAGATTCATTTTTACACTATGAGGGGATTATTTCTATCAAAATTATTTTTAGATTCAGTGTGAGTCATCTGGATGCCAACAACATAATTAGAACAGAATTAATACAACAACAACCCACACAGTGTCTGATTATATTTCAATAGCCTTTTTTTTCCCCTCTTAAACAAGCAGTTTCTATTAGTAACAGGAAAATGGAACATGCCGAGGGAAGCAGGCAGTGCTCTGCAGATGAGCTGGGGATTCTCAAAGAAATGCTCAAGTTTATAAACTGCAGAATGGAGAATCAATTCTGCTGCATGGAGAATACTTAATTACAGCAACATTTATGCCAAGAAAATGACATTCTGAAAACTCCATGAAAAACTGACACTGACATCCCAATGAGAGGCTTTTTTTCTTTCTAAAAATAAGCTGCTGGGCCCAGCTATTTACTGCCTGTGATACTATGAAAGGAGGAGCAGAGTGAAGGTTTGTGAGGATATGCTGTAGGCTGCGTTCATTGAGAAAGTGGAGAATGTATGCACAACACTTAAAACTGCTCAGAATCAGCAAAAAAGGCCTGGAGCACTTGCAAAGCACGCAGATATTTGCCCATCAGCTGGAGGAATGATGAAAAGGAGGTAAGGGGATGAGGCACAAAGTAACAAAAATATTCAAGGTAATTTATGAACTACCTTATCAAAACTATGGATCTCTGATATTCTCATGGAAAGCAATTACAAAGACATGTTTTTCTGAGGTGATGGCAGGTATGACCAGCTGCTAAGGAAGTCTGATGCAAATCCATTTTTAAAACTCAATCTGCCCCCCTGATGGCCCAAACACCCCTTCACACAGTGTGGCTATGAGAGGGTGCCTGGGGACTACAGAGAATCAGCTTTCTTGCCCTAACCTTGCTAAGGAGCTGCAGTCTCTCTCTTATTCCCTCTCCATAAAGAATTTTGGGAGGCCTGGAGCCATCAAGCCTGCAGAAGTGGCATGGTAAGGATGCCTGAGATTAGGTTGAATTACTATTGTTTCTGTGTCAGCTTCTGGCTCTGAGAGCATTGGTACAGACAAGTCTTGAGTGGGGAGGGAGATGAAGACAACAGCAGATGGGATAAAAATCCAAGTAACTCCCAAAGTCAGGTGGGGAGAGGGAAGAAGAAACAAAAGGGAACCACATAATTTCAGGAGTAAACACTAAAAGTAAATGCTAGGAGGATTTTCCTATCCTTTCAAAGTATTTAATGTTTATATTTGTCAAGGTTTTGTATTGAACTTCTGCAAAACCCTTCATAATGCAGGATGCTGAAAACCATTAGTAGAACAAAAATTGATGCTTTCAGAAATTTTATCTGTGACACTTTCAGTCATATACAAATCAGTCAAAGATTCATTGAAGTAAGCAAATATAAGCATGATATCAAGTGCATTCAATATTCAAGGACAGACTTTGCAATCAAAGATTATTAGCCCAACTCAGCAGCTGAAAGATAAAAGGCACATTTTCTCTATGATTGTACTTTGCTAAAATATAAGTAAAGGGAAAATATGATCAGCCTCAAGGGTTTAAGAAAACAGTTAATAAAAATCTAGTTAATTTTTTTTTTATGATGAAAACAAACCTATCTTTCCTAATGGTGAAAACACAGTACTCACTGTAATCAATTTTTATATAGCTTCTTTAAAGGAAAACTTATTGATGAAGATAAAATTTCATGCTTCTTAGCAGGCTGAAATTGGCTGATGATGAAAGCTACAGAATTCATTGCTCCAATTAATAAGCAATAAGTTAAGAGCAAAACTCTGCAAAAAATTATTTCTAATCGGATTTTTTGCTTTGCTCGTTGGATAATTTTCAGATCACATTTCAAAGGAGGCGTAATAAAAAAAAACTGATTAAATTGAAATATTCTACAACTATTTAAATCTGCGGAGTTCCAGCTCCTCTTAAATAATACTGACACAATGAATGCTGATGCCAGTGTATGTTAATGTCAGCATTACATAAAACTAAACTCTGTTTTCTTCCCAGCCCCAGCGCTGGAACACCACAGTTGTCGATCTCCAACACGTTAAATGCTCTGCCAGAAGAAAAAGCAAGTCCTGCTGAGGCTGCAAACTGGGTCTGGAAAGGTTTGCAGAGGAACACACCAATGTGAAGGTCATCTCTATGTGCTGCCTCACTGTAAACAGGAAATAACACAAGAGATTTTTATTTACGCAGTACAACCAAACTGGAGAAGTTTAAAAGATTAAGAGAACTCCTACTTTATTAAGAAATTCATCTGAGAAAGATGAATCCAGAAGTTTCTCTGACAGTAATTATTCCCTTTTCAGCTTTGCATGCAGAAAGAATTGCTGGAATTTCATTACGATCCCTGTTATTTAATCAATTACGTTGGTAGGGAGGTTAAATTTACTATAGAGTGGGAATTAAGAGGAACTTGAAAAGGCTGTGGGAGGAACCACAATAATGAGATATTACAGTGTTCTTTATGCAAGCCTGAATTTGAAGAAACTATTCATGAAAACATTTTAGATTGCTACTAATTAATCAGATTGATACATATAGTGTCAAAACCACATCTGACAGCTAGTGGCACTTCTCAAATAGCCTGATCCAAAGCCTATTGAAATCAAAGGAAAGACTGTCATTGACTTTGATTATGCTGCACAAATGTAATTCTCATATGTATAGAGTGCCCAGTAAATGATCTGCATTACAACAATCATATTGTTATAACAATATTATTGCATGTTTCTAATGACTAGTCTATTATTTTTAAGATGCCAAGCATTTGTTGAACAGTCTATACATTTAAGAGACCCATTTTTAGGACACAATACAAAGTTAATGAGAGTCTTTACACTGATTTTAATAACTGATTCCACAGGACTTATTTCAGCACAGGATGTCAAGCATGAATAAGAGTGACAGAAGGCATTCCCTCGAGGAAAAAAAATAATTTTTCACACGTGTTTAAGAATGGCATTTGATTTTGTAGAAATACCAAGTTTTTCCTCAAAGAAAAACCCCTCCCATTGCTTTTCCTAATTTTTCTAAATGCAGCCCCGTGAAATCAACACAGTTATGTTCTGTCCAACTCAGAAAAAGAAAAAAAAATCTGCTAAAGGTGGAGGGTACTAAGATATCCTTTGATTTATCTTTTTTGTCCCTTTCCTTCATCCATCCTCCTTTTTCTTCATTCTGCACATGGAAACTTTTCCTTTCTTTATCTGTAAGTAATGATGTTTCCAAGCAGAAAGTCATTATCTTACATTAACCTATTGAGAAACTGTATATTACAATTTCTTTGCCTAAGGGCAAATTAGAGGGTATTTATGGAATCATGAACACAATTTGGATCAGCAGCAAAACCAAATCAGCATGAAGCGTCAGCCCATGGAAGAATTCCACATTACACATTTGTGGAAATTATTTGCATGTATTTTTGCTGGTAGAAAACCACCAATGTTAAATCACTAAAGGTATTGGCAGTTATTTGTGATCAATAAGTCCCTTAGAAGTTACAAACGATCTCACACTGATAGGATTTCAGGAAGAAACTGTGCTTGACTCTACCCATAAGTAGAGAGGACTCTTACTGGCATTTCTATAGGATGAATCTTGGACAAAGCACCTGAAGTGAAATACAGTAATTAAAAAGATGTAATAATTGATAATTTCTTATATTTTCAGGAGTACAGTGCATTTCAGAATCCCCAGTTTTCTAGCTGAGTCAGCACTGTACAGAACATCCTATCCAGCACCAAAACCAATAAGAAGGTAACTAGGATGTGTTTAAATAAGATTAACGTGTTTGAAAATGAACAAAATGTAAGGAACATTAAAAAGATAGTTAAACCTCAGAACAGAGTCAGCTAACAGACATACACTTGGAACACTGACTCAACAACAAAACTGTGACTTAATATTTCAGTCTTCTACCATTTCAACTTATTACAGCCCCAGGTAGTTTTGCATATTTACAGACAGAATGTTTTACAAGTGTCAGTCAGGCACAAAGGTTTTCACAATGATGGGGGAAGAAGTTTTTTGTTTTGTTGGATTTTTTTATTTTTTTTTTTTAGTTTTTAATAATCAAAATCCTCCCCAATGACCCAACACAATGGGTTACTTAATTTACATGTACAGTCAATGACTGCGGGACTGCCTGCTTCCTTTGTATGCTCACACCGTTAGCAGTGGTTAACTGAAATTAAACTGTCATAGCCTTAACAGAAAATGTCATCTGACATGAAAAGAAATGTGCTGTTTTCCTGGGATGTGAAGCTGGAAACACAGTAGTGGTCTCCTGGTATTATTTTCCTGAGACAAAAAGCAAAAACAAGTGAACCTTTACTAATTTACTTTTTTCCTATGCTGACATCATCTTCGTAATCCCTTGTTTTCTTTCTGCTGAGAAGGTATCTTCAAACTTATCACTGGAAAACAACTTGAAACAAAGCCATAATTCAGTATCTTGTTCTCTGTTTCCATTCTGTTGCCAAATGGTTCGGGATTTTCCCAAGTATCTCTGCTGTAAGCAATTTTTAATAGAGCTGATCTAGTCAAGTGCTGCCAACTCCCAGCCATGCACTGTGAAGCAGTGGCAATTAGGCTGCCTCCTGAAGGCTATTCCTACCTGGAAGTTCCAACTGGAGTTGATTTGACATGCATGCTGACATCCCTGAGATGAAGTGGGTTTACTGGAGAAGCTTAGAGTTATTAAAAAAACAAACAAACAGAAAAAAACCTTTTTGTCTCTATTTCTCAACTTAGATTTCTCTTAAAATAAAGTCTTTTGGAGTAAAGGGAAATGTCTGAGTAGCAGTATCTGAATGAAGCTTTACATTCAAATAGCTCTAAAAAAACTTAGCAGGAAGTATGAAAATGGTTCCATGGAATCACAACTTCATATATATTGCATCACTCCACTATCTTTCCCCACAATTTTGTATGCTCCATCAAGTGGGTTCCTTTGGAACATTATATACTAAATACTGTAAGTGGAAGCCCCTTCTGCCTATGTAGGGCTGAGTCTCTTTGAAAATTAAAATTTAAAGAAAATCAAACAATATTTCTGTCAGCCTTGAGGAACCATTAAATGTTACAGGAAAATTAAGTGAAAGCAGAAGAATTTTTCTGTACTGAGTTGACCTCAAAATACAATAAAATAAAAAAGTACAGGCCTTCACAATCAATTTTACTTAGACTCTTTCTTTCTTTCTTTTTTCTCCATGGGTATTTCTTTACTGTGTGTGCTTCTTTTGTTCTCACCACTCCTCTTTCATTCTGTGACTTGCAGCGCTCAACACAATTAAGACAGCTAAATCAACATTACCAACCTACTCAAATTTGCTTGGCACAGTAGTTATCATTTGTGTGTCCTACACAGCTCTGGGCTCTTTTATTCTGGAAGGTCACTTCAAAGTCATCTCAGAATTACTGAACTGTTTATTGATCTCCCAATTATTCTGTGTTTGCGATTCTTCAGCTGTCTCTCTTTGTGCTATTTTGTTATGTTAGCTTAGCGATCTAATAAACAAAATAATATTTATTAGAAGAAAAGGAAGATTATAAAAAGGGGAATAAAATCCCTAAGTTGTTCAAATGAAGAGAAGAATTAATTTCCACTGAAATGTGAGGATGGAGATAAAATTAAGAAGCTGAAGTTTGATCTGCATGGCTGTGCTCTCCTGAACAGAAACAAAGAAAAGGAATAAGAGATTTTGGGTTTCAGCAACATGGCTCCAAAGGTATGATTATACTGCAGAAAACTCAGACAGGTGTAGTTGACTATTTTGGAGAAGGATTTCAGACTCTATTTATTTTTTAATATAACCCTTGTTTCCCACAAAAAGCTCCTGATAATGAATTTAGAGACACCAACAAAGAAAGAGAAAAATATTTCCTTAGTGAGTTACTAAATACTACCTATATTAGAGCAATTTAAATCCTTACACGCATTTCTGTTGTGATTAAATAACATTCAACAAACAGAACGAGACCAGAGCTAGCTTCACAAAGCAAATAGTTAAAGTTTTTAAACTAAAATTTACCATGTGGTTCATACAGATCAACATTGCATTTTAAGAACCCAAGGTTCTGTGCTGTAATACAGACAAGGTCTGGAGAGTAGTTGTTATTTTAAAGATGCACTTGGTGACCCCACATGTTAAAGTTAAAATAAATGTCCCTGACCTCATCTGTGGTCTCTAGTACGCTGTCAGCTATAACTTTTTGCAGGCTCAGCAATTGATAAATATCATCCAGATTTTCAATATTTCTCTACAGGGAAGGAACACACCTTTCTGGATCACCTGAGCAGCATCACTTCATGAGAAAGACAAGATATTGTGCTTTATTTTTGGTAGCCATGGTTCATTACTGGGTTTTACTTCATTTTTATGTATACTATTCAATAAAAACCTCACTGTAGGACATGACCTAAAATTGAATCCAGACCTTTTCTCCTCAAAGGGTAGTCAAAGAATCAAAATCAAATTACACTCCCTGTCTGCTTGGTGTCTATACAGATTTAGCAAACATATCCCGACTTGATCTACGTCTTTACTGCAATTATCAAATAATTTTATAAGCAGAATATCCACCCATGGAAATGCCTCTCAGCACCTCCTTCTGTTTTAACATTGATAAATTATGATTTTCGAAGCAGTTTTGCATGACCCCATACTGATTTAATCTTGATAATTTGCCCAAACTTGCTTCAAATGTTACTGATCTCTTTGTGGTCTCAAACGTTTCATTTGGTTATTTGTAGAACTTTCGATTTCTAAGGGTTATAAACTAACAGACGGTCTCACAGAGCACTTCATGGGAAAAGAAAAAAACCTTAAGGATAGGATCCTGAGGAATCCAGGAAAGCTACAAAGATCTCTTTTGGGAACAACAAAGCAATCCTTTGAGACAGGAAAATTAAAAGCCTCCACATTTGTTTGGCAATGATTTGGAAAACCAACGGAAGTGTTTAATTATTAATGGACCCAACTAAACATAATTGTCTCCCCAATAAATCAAGATAACTCTACTGTAAAAATTAATCTCTGAACACATTTGCAGTTATCTTGTATTAAGTCACTTTCCACACACTGCAATATTAAAAAGCGACAAACTGGAAGGTGCTGGTGTGATATTTAGGGTGCTGTGGTCTTGGGGTTTTTATTCCCCCACCCTATGAGAAGAACATGGGTTTCACACACTGGCCTTGGCTTAGGGAACACACTTGCTGAAGTCCCTGTAGAGTATCATTTACATCACGATCAAACAAAACCGTTTTGTTTTTCTGATGAGCTCACTGAGCCAAGATGACTACCATGTGCAGATAGTAAAAGCATAGGAGGCTGTGTTTTTTGTTCTTTTTTTTAAAAGTTCATAATCACTACTAATAGTCTTTCCTTAGCCATATATTCTGTAGGACAGTTGTGCATTATTACTAGTAGAAAACCTACAGAGTTACGTGAAACAGCCACCTGGGTTGCAGGGTAGTGCAAAAACTTCTATATTAGTGTTTACTTCTCCTTATTCTTTTTCATTCAATCCTTATTCCCATTCTCTGTTCTGTTCAATATTTTTATATCCACAATATCAGGCTCAGTTTGTTTCCATTCCTTATTGCATTAATACTCATTGGACTTTCAAATGATCCAAAATGTCACCGATATTTCCCTTTGAAATCAAGCACGAATTCATACAAAATTATTTCTTTGCATTGTTATTTTTCCTGAGTATTAGAGGACACTGAATACACTTTAGGTAGCAGAAATACATTCTGTACCACAGCCCTCCCCTGTCAGCCTGGCTCAAGGCAGGAATCCTTCTTCCTCTGCAAGTATCTGAATCCTTTGAGACTGAGTCACAGCATCGACTCAGATGCACTTACTCAAGTGCTTAAATGTAAGAATTCATTTATTTTCTCTTGGATCTGAAGTAAGAGATTCTGTAGATGAAACAAACAGGATATATAGAAGGGGTAAAAGAGCCCTGTTCTGGGTCTGAAGTTGGCAGAATGAGCCAAAGCTCTCTGAAAGACTCATAGAAAGTTTCCTGCAGTCAGTGGAAACACATTCTCTGTAATGGTCTTTGGATCATGGCACAAACACTGAAACAATAACACTGGATGGGAAGAAAAGAAAACATCCCAGCAGTGCAATAGGAACTGTAAACTGTTCTAAGTTGTACAGCTTTTTGAAAGCTCCCTAAATCACACTGACAAAAGGCAGCGATACAAGTAAGCGAATCCACAGCAACACATCTTATTTTAAATCAAAGCAGATGAGTCATCTGACAATCTAGCTGTGGTGAAACAAAAAGAGAAATTAGAAAATTGTGTCAGTTCATCCCTTGATGAGATTTTGCTTCATGTATTTTGTTTTCAGTATCTGATTACCTCTGTTATTTATGTTTTTATAGAGTGCTTTTGGATTTTTGAAGATAAAAGTCTAAATTACAATTAAGTTGAAACTGGATTTGCTTAAACACAAACAAGAGAAAGAGGAAGAATTTCCTGTGTAATGGCTGACAGCGAAATTGTTTGAAGTAATGGGGTCCCATTTAAATACCAAGGCCTTGGCAGCCCCAGCAGAACTGAATTTGCATAGGCTGTAAAATCTTAGGCATACTTTGGAAGCTTGCTGGAGTGCTCCTCAGAATATAAAACTTTTTGGCATTGTTACAAATCTTGATAAATTAATAGGAGAAAGCAGAACACTGTTTACAGCTAATTTTCTTTTCCAGGTATGAGGTTTTCTTCTTTCTCCATCTCCCCCTGCCACACATCCATCTGCCAAATCTTCCCTCTGTGCCCCTCCACGCCTCACAGTAAGTAATTCCCACTGATTCAGGAGGTGCCTGCTGGTGAAGGCACAGCTGATCAACATGGCTTTTTCTGCTGCCAAACTTCAGCCAGTGAGCTATTCATGGCTCCAGTCCCTGTTTCTGCTCATTAGGCCACTGGGAATTGCATGAATCATTTTCATTCCCTGCCAGGAAGCAACGCCAGTGTTTACTATTACTTATGCAAAATAATTTTCCGGAATCACTTTACAAATGCTGAATGCTCAGTTGACTTATAAAAACTGAAATGAATTAATAAGAAATAAATAAGCAGTCCCAACTGTGCGTGTTATCAGTTCTGTGCACAAGATGAGTAAAACCTTTACGTATTTCCACTAAGCTGGAATTACAATAACCCCCTTTCCCCTGGGAGAAACAAGGGTTGAAGTGTAAAATTAAGATGTGCGTTATTTTCCTTTCATAACAACCAGGAGTGGACTTGGTTGAATTCACTTTTATGGGCTATGCAAATGATGCTAAGCTATAGGTTGCCTTTACCCTTCTCCTATTTTCCTTCCTCCTGAATAGTTTCTCATTCCTTTCTCCTCACACAGAATGATAGGATGCAGCAGGGAAATAACACCCCTCAGATGGACAACTGCAACTAGCCTGGGATGGTGAAAGGAAATGCTCTTTAAACTAGGGTGTAAGAGCTACTAAGAGAAACCTGAATAGACAGCCAAAAAACAAAACAAATATCAACATAATTGAAATACATAAATCAGGACAATAACTGTTTATAATAATTTATTTGTCAGTTAACTTGACTACATTTGATCAGCTATAAAGACATTACTGTTAACTGAATAGAAAGGAAATTCTATTGAAAAACAGAAAGAAGTCTTTGTTGTGAAACCAGCAGAAAATTGGGCGTAAAACCTGATGGGAGCCTCAAAATAATCTCATTAAAGCGGAACACACTTATTCAAGACAGACAAAAAGGGTTCACAGCAGTCTTAAAATCTGTTTTAGGAATTTCACTCTATCTCTTTCTCAGAGTTCTCTCCAATTACTCTGTTTTAAACTCTATGACATTTTAATGGTCTCAGCAAAGTAAGGATTTGTCAGAGCTAGTCATTTTAATACTCGAGCTACAAAACAGATCAACCTGATAAGGACAGGCCCCAGCCCATAAATCTGTGTTTCTGTAACACAGAAGGGCACACTGGTCCTAACTTTTCCTTGGTGCTCACCCTCTCCTCAGAGCAGGCTTTCTGCAGACTTGTTAGGAAAGCCACTCTTTGAAGGGACATTGTCAGGCTAAAAAATATGGGCAAAGAAAGGAGAGGTTTGTTTAGATTTCCTTAATCCATTACTATTACATAACTCGTTGCATTTTTTTTTTTATAATGAAGATTTTAGTATTTGGATGTTTTTATTTTTCACTCCCTTGAGCAACAAATCAGTCAGTTTTAGCTCCAGGACTTAAAGGCCAGTTGAATATATTTGTATTCAAACATAGGAGTATTATTTCTGTGTTCATGCAAGAATCTATTTGTATTTAACTTGTGAAACTTCACTTCTGTGGGTTTATGTCTGAAATCCCCACACTTCTCTATTTTAACAGTAGGCTCTATTTACACCTAGGAATTCATCTTTCTTCTAGTCTTCAGCAGGATCTCAGTACATTTTCCATATCCTCAGTTTCTTTCCTGCTTGTCCCTCTGCCTGCTCTATGCCAGGCAGGCCATGAAGAATATCTCACTTGAATTCACATCATAGCGAGATTTTAGTCTTTACTGTCTCTTTTTCCTCAATACAACTATTACTTTAAAGTATATTCCTGTCAAACATGATTTTAACAAGTTACTGAGCACAGGATGGACAACATTTTATCTATTTATCTATTTATCAACAACTATTTATCTAGTGTAAAATACCTGAAACCAGATTTAAGCTGCATTTTAAAACTCCTTCAACCTGCCTGCAAAAAGAAGAACATGCAGTGATTTTTATAAAACCTTACATTAATATGCTCCTCTGTTAAGCAAGGCAGCTAGAGCTCTAAGACTTTTTAAACCTTGATGTTATGCCCTCAATTCAATGCTTTGTATGATCCAACTGCTATTTGCAGACTTTGAGCAAATTTTCCAATTATATAGTTGCTGTCTTTCAATAGATGCTTATGGTAATACATTATTTGCTGCACTCTGAGAGTTCAGTGACTGCTGCGAGTCTCATCACTGCCAAATTGACCTCTGATCTACAGTAATGACCAAGGAGTCTACAGGACTAGAACCACCAGCTAAGGCAAGACTCAGTTTTTGGTGTCCTCCAAGTAATTGGTGCTAAGGTCATCTATCTCTGATTTCCCCTCCTTTAGCAACAGAAACAGCTGGAAATATTTCCCTCCTCCCTGTCTCTATGGACACCTCTTTACTTTGTACCTCCCACATCCCAGACTCCCTCTAGGGCCCTCACATTTTGTCTGACAGTGATGGATTCAGGGATTAGCTCAGCAGACCTTTAACAAGACAAGTACCTGTTTCACCAACAGCTATCTAAGACAAAAGCACAGAGCCCAGGACTGCTGGGCCATTTAGAGGAACTTGAATGAGCACTGCAAATTAAAGCTGGAGAGGGGAAGAAAAAGAGAGAAAATCAGTTCTAAATCTCTCCAGTCAGATTATTCAAGTTTTAAGGAGGAGATAACCCTTGTTATCTCCTTTGAGAGCCTGCCCAATGCATCATGCACAGTTCAAGACAGTAGTTTCTACATTTACACTTCAAGTGACATTTTCTACATGGTTGCAGACTACAATTGTAATGAAGCAGGAAGAAAAGTCCTATAAGCTCTTTTTGAAGTTATATTTGAGAGGTGCCCTTGTATTTGAGCAAACAAAGCTTCTGAAATACTAATAAGTCCAGTCAAAAATATTAAAAGGTGTAGCTCTCTCTCTCTCTCCTACAAACATCTTTTTGTGGATACATTTAGGAATAATTGGTCTTTGGAATGATTTGCAAGGCACACAGAAGGAAGTAGTACATAAAATCCTATAATGCAGATCTAAATTCAAAAGGACAAAATGTACTTCAGTAAGACATCCCAAAACAATTTAAGGAATAGGAGAATGCTGTCTTATTGTTTTGCTGAATTTAAAATAAAAAATATATAAGAATCACCTGTCTCCCTGTTATTCAATCCTTCCTATAATAATTCCTTCCAGTCCTTTCTAAGGAGAATGTTCAGGTAAATTTTAAATATGAAAAAATGAATATGTCTGTTCCTAATTACAACCCAACTCATATAACTTCATTTACTATTGACTGGACAGATAATGAAAAATTGTGCAGAATCCAGAAGGTCTTGTTTAGAGTTCACATCAGTCACAATGTTTTTCAGTATTCAACGTTGGCATTCAACCGGCATTGCAGACTTAAAGTTCTTTATAAAAACAAGACCTATGTTAGCTCTTATTTAAGAGCTGTTTCATATCCAAGGTTCACATTGTTCAGAGAACTGAATGTTCTTACTATTCCTATTTTTTTCTCCTCTAAAAGCAGGATGCACAGCATGAGATACAGAGCTATCAACAAGTTTGCCTGGAATTTAAGATTAACATGGAATATTTGTGCACAAATAGCATCCAAAGAGAAATGAGTAGCTTTACAAGAAACAGAACAAGTGAAGGTTGACTGAATTTACTAAGAATAGGCAACCAATCAGTAAAAGCTCCGAGAGATGTTTTCCCATTGTTTAGACATCATTATAAGTTGCCTCAAGCCTAAGAGGGACTGAACACATACTCTCACATTTTCCTAACCAGGACACACCAGTGATATCTCTCTATATCAAATCTTTTCATTCCATGACATTTGTTACGTTTCTGAGACCAGATTGTCTGGCTTTAACTGAAAAGGGGCAATAGTTGTTAAGAAAAGACACACCTGAGATATCTCTTCTCATATTTGCTCATAAACAGCATTATGTCAAAAATCTTCATTTCTCTGGAAGAAAATGCTACAAGACTGATATTTCTTGTTTTTATTATTTGTAAAACTGTGTCAGTTATGCAAACTAAAGTTAATTTCTGGACATCTAGGTAGCAATCTGTGTGAAAAGTAATGCTTTTTAAGCAGCATGTACCAGCAGAACTGAGCTCTCCTGATAGATTTATTCACATACAAGATATTCTACCAATTTCAAGAGCAATTATTTGAAAAACAAGGAGTTACTTTTTAAGTTATTTTCAAATCCAAACTTTGTTATTGAACAGCAGTAATTGGTCATAGAAATTCCCGTGCAGTGACCTACTCAAACAGTGCCAAAGTGAATTTGAACTCTAATTTACAGTTCCCTGGTTTTGTTGCTTTTTTTAGTTATACAAGTGCATTCTAGGTTTGACATCTTAGCTCTGAAGAGCCTTCATCATGCAGAACATTGAATAAACCTTTGAATTTGAGAATTTTTTACAAAGTGTGAGAAGTTAATTTGGCTGGGTTAAGCAGTATATGACAATTGTACTGACCCTCCATGTGAACTTTACCATATTAATTTCCATTCCCATAGTGAGATTCAACATTTCTAACAGCAGAAGATATTCAAATAAATTCTTATAAAGTATAATTTCCTAATAAAGCTGACAAATCATGCTGCTACTAAGCAACCAAGGTCATTTCAACAAATGATACTCAACCAAACTATTGACATTTCATCCAGGATTAAGCAGGTCTAGAAAAGTAGAAATGGAGATTCTTCAGTATCAAGTGATGTTTCTAATGATTATTCAGAGTCTCATACATTAGAAGTAGGTGTAAATGAGAATCCTGGAAATCTACAGAGTTACCTATCGCTTTCTGATAATAAATTAGTGCCTTTGCTCCTACTGTGTTCTTTTTTTTCTGTTCATCCTCTGCAAAAGCTGTCGGTATAAATCTTGATCTTTGTGTTAGCCAGCTGAGATTTCACTTATTAAAAAGAGAAATAACACAACATTTGAGCAACTAAGATATTATACTAGTACACAGAGATATCACAGCATTCAGCCTGCTACATTTATAAAGCCACTTAAAGAGCTCCTTCTGAACACATTTTTTTATTCAAGGGTATGAAAGTGTCAGAATTAATACTGTGATACACACCACTGCCCTCCACTGCACAGCTGGCATTTCTAAATGTATTGGTGTACCAGGAAGAAAATACAAAATTCTGTAGGGTCACAACTTTAATCCACCTACGCTAAAATAATCAGTGAGGAACAAAGAAATAACACCACAGGGCGTACATTTAAGCCAAAAATCTCTGGGTAGCTGTAAGGGTGCATTCAAAATTTTCATGAGCATACCATACCCACCCCGAGACTGATGATAAAACCACTGCTGCCATCAGTAGGAGCTGAGTGGTGCTCTTGAGCTTGAGAACTACCAAAAGCAGAATCAACCCAAATTCACTTAAGACACCATTCCAACAGACTTGGGTTCTATCTCAAATTCACCATAAGCCTCATCTTGAACAAGTCTCTTTCCTTCTTTGTGCTTCATCTCCTCATCTTTCAGACACTGCTAACAGCACCTGCCTGCCTCCCAGAACATGCATGTTAAGTGTGCTGGAGATCTTATTCAACAGACCAGCAAGGTAGAAATACCTATGTGTTATCATAGATACATAGATTACATCTATGATAAAAATCCAGTTAAAACTTCGATGCCAAGAAGAGAAGAATAGATACTTCTTGTGTCATCCACTTCTATTATTCCCCCTTTCTTGTTATCCCATGTACTCAAAACCAAAAAGGTAGCTGAAAGCAAAGCAAGCAGTTTGACATATTTCCTTGTATCTGCAAATGGAAACAGCACAGTAAAAACTATTCATTCTTGGATGAAAAGTACATAAATATAACAGATGAGTCCTTTTAGTAACTCATTGACAACAACTGCCTACTGACTGGATGTGTTTGGAGTATTCAGAGTGGATGCAGGAGAAACAAAGGGCCCTAGGATCTGGGAATGTGTGCAAACATCTGGAGTACATACAACCCATACCTGTAAACTTAACCAAACAAATCAGCTTGCTCTGCTCCTTATTTAAAACACTTCCCTTTTACAATGCATGGGAAAACTATAGCCATATCTGTTATACCATTTACATTAAGAAAATCAGGAGGTAGACAGCTTAGATCTATAAAAGTGATTTGATATATTTGGCAATCCAACCTGGCCTGCCTGCAATGAGCTGTTAAATGAAATTTTGCACAGCCATGCCATCAGGCTTTATTCACTTGCCACATTTTATTCTGAAGGGTAAAACTGATGGCTAGTACTAATCACCTCAATTATTGCCAGAATTGTGTCAAATTTGGGGATGAGATCAATCTCTTCTTACATGGGGGTGGTGTGATTTAGAAATAAGACAGAAATCAGCAATCAAACTGAACAGAGAGGTGGCCCAAAATACTACCAACTTCTCTTTTCTAGGGGTTCAGTAGATAAGCATTTTGAAGAATTCCAGGTAAGAAATGTCAAGGTTTTCTTTTCAAATAAATAGTAAGATAAACAAATAAATTAATAAATAAAACAATATAAAGTGGGGTTTTTTCCCCCTGCAATAACTGCTTGAACAAATCTTATTACTTCAGAGGAAAGTACTTCAAATGGTAGAGAAAAATGCCCCAAGTAGATCTCCCTGGGAAGAACAGCAAGTGCACCAAGAGCAACGCTGGAGTGAAGGACTTTAAAAGCTTTAAATATACCACAAGTTTTGCCAGGGTCTTTCTGTACTTGGACAAGCTGCTGAATTTTTCTCACTTCTGTTGCCCTGCTAGTTTCACGGACAACAGATGAAATGTGACTCCTAATCCAATATTTATAGGTAAGAAGGAGCCATCAGAGGAGCATTTTCAGCAGAAGTTCTGTATTTTTGTCACACGTTGACTGATTGAATTGAACATAATGGTGGGATTCCTCGGTGCCCTGTGTGTAACCTGTTCTGTGTCCTAAACAGCAAAGTACAAAACCAATTTTAAAAATATATAAACTATTAGTTATTAAAAGGGGAAGGCTAAAGAGATTTCTTTTTTTCTGAATGCTGCAGGGTTTTCCTTTCGCAGAACCCAGAAAGGACATCAGTGCCAGAACATAGTCTGGCTCACTCAAACTCCTGGCACTGTTTAAACAATTTATTTCATCATTTCTTGCAGCCAACACTTGGTTGCATTTCTGTTTACATACTCAGCAGGGGCCACCACCTATGGGAAGAAAGATGAGAACATACTCACATTATGGTATCTTTAAGATTCATTGAGTCTTTAATGATTTTCAAGCAGAGTCTTGCTGTGAAAGCGATGAACAAAGTCAACAGAAGGTCCAGATACAATATTCTTGTAATAAAATTAAAATTACTAAAGTAAACTTGTAGGTGTCTGACAAAGACTTGAAAATCACAACATATTTCTATATAATGTATCAGTTGACACCAGAAGCAGCACATGTGAACAAGGCTGGGCTCGGTGAGAGCAGACTGAGCAAACTGATACAGACTCAGTGCGTGCCACATGGATGGTTCTCGTTTCATCAACATATTTTCTTTTCCCAGCTTGCTGTTTTAATGACAATAATCTAGACCCAGGCATGAAAGAAGAAATATTGTCCTTAAAAACTCCTGGGTTTAGCCACAGGAGTGACTAAAACATAAGGAATATTTTTTTAAATAGAAAATTAGAGGTAGCAGGAAATTCATTAAATTCATTATATATGCACATACAACCTCGATCCATGACAATTAGTTAATCCAAAGTGACTTCTCAATACATATTGACATATGGATGCTTTTGCTTCACACTAAAACTTAACTTTTGTTTTAAGATGTATTATCTTTTGAATTTTTGGATGACTTACACAGATCAAAACAATGTACACACGGATTTATTTCTAAATAGTTTAAGTGTTTTTAAGCCAATCGGTTGGATTTGGTCTTGATAAAACTACTGAAAAGAGGGAAAATGACACATAAAACCCTTCCAAAATGTCCTTTGTTGTATTGTGATGTTTTCTACTACAGTGGCGACTGCAGAAGCAACCTATCTATCAATCAACACCAAAAAGAGGAGGATAAAAGTAAAATGCTTTGCACTGTCAAGAAACAGCCTCTAGAAGTTCAATTAGGGATTACTTGCTGTTATTCAGATAAATGTTCTCCCAACTGCACCCATTTTACAGGACTCTTGAAAGGCATTTCCAGATGAGTGGATGACACTCCACATTCTCAGTCATTTGCAATTTCTCTGGACTCAGTGTAGTCACCAAATTTCCCCTTATTTCTTTCCTGCTTTTTCATCAGGCAGTTCTTAATTCAGCCTCCTATGCACCACATAGCTGGCTGAGTGGCCTCCCTCATGAAGCCAGATAATTATGTTTCATTCAGTAATTTCGTCTCTTTTTGACTGGGCATGAGCAGTTTGGGGTTGTCCGTTTTAATCAATTGAATGTTATTTTGTTTCCATTACTACATTTTTTACTCTGTCACAGCAAAATTCAATGATGCCTGTCAAGTCAAGAGTGTAAAACTTATTTCTATGAAGTCAGCAGCAAAATGCAATGGCCATATGCAGGGTTCAGTGTCAGCAACACAACAAATGGATAGCTCTGTAATTAAAAGTGGATGCTGGCCAGGGGAGAGAACTCTACTTCTGAACTGTGGGAGACAAGAATCTCACTCTCCTTTTACAGGTTTACCCAGACATTAATGCTGTTTCTGAAACCTGGACTTACTCTAATGAAATATTACCTTCAGGAGGTATGGAAACTCTTTAGTATGGCTACATAGGAAAAAAATACAACAATAATAGGTATTTATCTCCTTTTTCTAGGCAAATTCGAAAACAAACATTTCTATGAATTTTCTCAGAATGTTACTTCTTGATACATCAACGAATTAACCTGTTTCACAATTCAATGAAAGCATTACAATTCGGCACAGGTCATTTTTCTACTGACATTTTCCATCCTGACTGTGAACCACAGACCCACATACACATCTGGATGACTGGATTAACAGGCCAAGGAAAAGAGCAGTGTTTTGTCTAGTAAAACCATCACAGAAAGAGACAGAAAGCAGCTACAGGCCTTTCACTTTCCTAAACGCAGCAAAAGGAAAAGCAGTAAGAATAGAGATATAAATATATACTGACTGAATAGAAAGCTATGCCTGCACTTAAATTTAGGTCATGATGCTGCAGTATTACTGATGCACTAGGACTTACACACTTTCCCAATCTCTATCTTTGTAATGATGTTAATTATTCCTTGACAGCACCTTTTATTTTCTTTTATTATAAAATATAAATTGTCAAATTCAAAAATATACACTTTAGATACCTAAATTCAGAGAGATTAATCCTACCCTAAAACTACTGGAATGTGTGGGCACACAATTCTCTATGCCTACTGACAGCTTCCTAAGAACAATTGTTTCAATAAAGTCACCACTGCTGACCCAGACCATCATTGTACGACCGTATAAAACACACCTGCCTGTTTACAGAATGTTATTCCACAGCAAAATGAAGTATAAATAAGATAATTGGCCCAAGCAGTTGCTTCGCTATTAGAAGAAATTATAATATTAACAACAAGTCAAGTGCTTAGTACTTGGTCAGAAACACCCTTAAAATACAAGCAGCTGCTTGAAAGGAAGAATTATCATAGCTGAAGCTAAAATGGAAATTTTAAAAAATGCAGCCTCCCAAACAAAGTAAGTCCACAGTTCTGCACGCTGAAAACATTGGAAAGGCTTCCAACACCCAGGGCTATGTTTGCACTGCAACCCAAAGCAGCGTGTCTGCCCACACCAGCAGGGGTTTGTCACGCCACAGGAGGCCCACGTTTGGTTCTTGGAAAGGGACGTACCCTCTCCTGCCTGCTTTTAAAGTACTTTCCCTTTTAAACCTGTATTTTATCAGAAATCTTCGTTCCCATTCCTACAGAAGACCTGTGATATTTATAAGGTTGCAATTTAAGCAGTTTTGCCTCTCAGAGGAAGTTTTATGTCTGACATTAATTCCGCCGAATCCATTTCACTAAGAAAATGAGTGATACAGCTGCCAACTTCCATCAGCAAAAGAATTACTTTTTTCATTCCCCTTCTTTAATATAATTTGTGGTAGTCAGTTATAGAGTTATGGGTCTTCAAATACTTCATAAGTATTTTCAGCAGATTTCTTAGAGATATTTTTCATGGCATATCTTTTATGAAGTATTCATAAGATGTGAAATTACTTCATTTCCCAGCAACACGGGACATCAGCAATCACACCAAAGTAATGCTTGTAAAAGCTTGTTTAGCAGAGAGATATAAGGATACAAATTTTTCATAACGTGATTCATATCATAATCAGCAAGTAAGGAAAGGGCACTTTCAAGATATGTGCATAGACAGCACCATGATGCAGATAAATGGCACTTGAATGCTTTGAAGTCTGCACTGCCCTCCCACCTTACACACTGGTATCAACAAGTGGGTTTGGCACGCACAGGGCTTTTTTTTTTATTATTTTTTATAATAAAAACACCACGAGGAGCTGTGATAAAGTTACACTACAATTCTGGCTGCCTTTGGGAAGAGCATAAAAGTACCCGACAGGTATGGTTGAAATGAAAGCAAAATGTAAAACATCTCTATTGTTTGTTACACAGTGTTTGATACATTTCAAACAGTTTTCCACGTTCTGTGGCTACACACTTTTCTCAAAGGGGAAAGTGTTGCTTGTATTTTCGATTGTGAAGAAGATATTTTACGTTCCATTCATTTTATATGAATTATTCATTGCTAGGTAAAACATCAGGGTCTGCAGCATTTCATTTTCTCAGAAGATACTTTAGTTTTAAGAAAATAAGACACTCTCGTTGAAGTAGACCGAGAAGCACCAGCCTCTTTACAGTTTCTTTTCACTTCACAGAAGACAAAAGGAAAAGGCTTATATTTTTACCCGCAATGTGTCTGAGATTATATATATATATATTCTCACACAATATTAATAATATTTCAGTATCTAACTTATATTCCAAGCAACATTCTTACACCCTAACTACAAAGTACTTAAAGGATAAATTTGGAGTAGAATGGATTTCAAGGGGAATATTACAGTGTTTTCCTCCTTTTTTTATCAAAAAGCCTAGAAATGTAGAAAATTACCAAAATATATTAACCAATTTTTGCCATTGATTTAATCTTCTTTCAATTTAACAACAAAGCTACACAAATAGGTACAAAGAATTATAACACCAATCTGAGTATTGTCAGAAAATATTCATTTGCTTTCCTTTTTTTTTTATTGTCTTTTTTTTTGTAAAATCATCAGAAACGTTAAATCTGGCAGCAGTTCTGGGCTTATTTGCTGGATTCATTTGCCTTGGAAGTCATTACACGTGTTTCTCACATCCACACTGAAATGCTCTGATTCTCACGTCAGCTTTTTCATTCCACAATGGCCAATTTCACAAGCTCTGTCCTTCAGCAACACTGAATTTGCTTCCACTTGACCATTAGCTTTAAAGTAATAGGTTTTTTTTAGTACCAGTTTGGACATTAAACAATTGCATGGAATGAACATTTATTTTATGCCTAGATATTGCTTTCCTTAGAAAAATCATTCTAGTAAGACTACCTCTATTAACAGTATTTGTCAGAGGCCAATTCTCAGTCACCAGCTCCTTTTAGATATTATACAAGCAGAGGTTGTACTGTTTAGTATAAAATTTGCCTATTTGAAGACAGATATGTTACAGCAGATTTCTGATCCATTGGAGTGATGAAAAATATACTGTATAAAAGTAGGTTACACTTGGATATTATATATATATATAGAGAGAGAGAGAGAGAGAGCACCAGCTGATTCCCTCAGCTGCTCGTGGCTGTTTATCTAAAACAAAACCCACCCTCCAGACCCCTCTGTGCTTGGTCAAACTCAGCTCGTTGCAGCAGCTGGGGTCAGTCACATCCTGCATTATTCCTGAGTTTTTCCACATTTCCCTGGACCATCTCCACTGGGCCTTCTTCCATTTTTGGGTCTATTGGCAAATCACAATATATTAGCTGTTCTTTTACATTCTGACAATATTTAGCTTCTTGTGTAGAGGAAGTGAAGTCCTTTGTCGACCATTCCCAAGCAACATTCCCTACCCACGTATTTCTGCGGTGTCAGATTTCTAGAGGAGAAAGCACAAGGCAAGCCACATAATTTTCATTTCTGACTACTTGAATTATTTATATAGTTGTCATTTCTAAGAGAAATATCTTTGTACATTCATTATACACTGATAATGTGTGCCTAATAGATCAGATGAAAGACAGATTGAAACATATAGCAGAGCACATGTTACTTAGCAAAGAAAATTAACACATTTCCTTCCATTTTAGCATTCAGAAAACTTTAAACCCCTCTGGCACCCAGCGCAGTTTAACTCAGGGAACCAAGACCCAGCCTTTTGTTAAGAATGGTGACAACAAAGAACCAGGAAACTTAATAGCAAAAAGAAAAAGGAAAAAAAAAATCTGTTACTTTAAGAACTGCTTTCCCCAGGAGCTATTAGCAAGAGTAAAATTAACCCCTCTCTCACTCCACACTCTCCACTCTCTTGTGAAGCTGGGGTTAGTACCCCAGAGCTAACATGTGATTAATGAATTGCAGGGTCTTTATAGCAAACCTGGAGAAAAAATCTAGGGTCTAGTGAAAACAAATCAGGTTCTGCAAATCGAGGTGCAAATAGTATGGCAATGTTTTCTTGAAATACTTATGCAGTTCTGTTCTTCCAATGTAAACACAGCCACCACCGCCCTGAATAATGACTAGATGTACTTTGCACTGAAAGGAGATTTACAGCAGGCAACCTCACCAAGTCACAGGGCATATTCCTGAAAACCTTTGTATTTGCAGGTAAGCAGAGAAGGGGAATTAAACACCGCACGGTACAACTGAGAAGCCAGACAAGAATTGTTTCTCCTTCTCAGTTGAACAAGGAGGAGCTGGACTTGGACTTCTAATTATAAATAAGCTGTCCTGTGTCAGAAGCAGCAAACAACAAATCTTTCACTCAGCTGACCTCAGCTTGCTTTGACAGGAACTATGTTCCATCAGGAACATAAGTGTGTTCAAACCAGTGGGACAAATCCAATTTATTTTACACAGATACCTAAAGTTCTGGAAAACACTTCTGGCTATATATTAGCTCCAGTTCACCACACTGCTGAAATAGATCTGAAATATCATCCAAAAACACTGGAAAAAATGCATCCAAAGCATCATCTTCAATATTTAAAGTATGATTTTCTAGAAGAAATGAAAGACCTATTAACTTTTACCAAAGCCTTTTTATTTTACTTGAGTCCCATAACTGCCTATTGAATCAAGAGCAAATTTCTTTACACCTTCCTTAGACCTTTTTGTATTACCAGAATGATATAAAGATGATAATATTCAGGCAGGGGAAAAGTAAACAAACGAAAAGATGGCCTTCTACACCACAGACATATTGAAACTACCCAATACATTTCAAAGATCTTCCAGCTATCCTGGTCCAACGTTTCTGTATTTCCACTAACTCAAGATAATTTTTCTTTTTCTTTTACTATTTTTTATTTATTCTTATTTAAAGAAAAAAAACAGTATTTCATATGGAAAGAAGACATCTGCATACTTTTTTTACACTTGTGATTTAAGGACACCTTTAGTGCAAAAGCTGTGGTAACTGTGTACGCAAATCTATAACCTCTGATTCAGGTACTTGCATTCACCTGGCTGTGCATTCCATATTACACAAACACACATTCTGGGCCTCAGCTCCACATCCATTAGCACCGAAAATTTGGTATTTCTCTTGACTTACAGACAATCAGTCAACATACCACCAACCCTCCACATACAACTGTGGAATTGCCACCTACTTTTTTTAATGGCACATTTCACAGGGAAAGAGTTGGCTTTAGGACTCCACTCTCAGATGATTGCATTACTCGCAATCCCACTCCATTTAAAAGCTATTTTTACAGGTAAGCCCTAAAAACACTTGTTCTGCTGCCTGTTTCACCCTGATTTTTGTAGACATTCAAAACATCCTGATTTCTCTACCCATGCAGATTGCAGAGTATTAAGGTGATGACTCTCTACTCCATTTTCCTACTCCATCTGTGAAATATATTCTGCACAAATGCTCTCTAGGGTCAATTTAAAATTTACCATGTCAGCGACAATTCCTGCCAGTAATTTTCTGCTACTAAAATATTCAGAGAATAAATACCAAACAACTGATCTATAAAAATGTACTATTTTTTTTTTAAATTAGCATTGGGAGGAATTCTTATCTTCCTCCCATAACAGGATGAAATTAAAGCGTTACTTAACTATGAATAGGTAAAATTCTAACACACTATTTTGAGTGCTGGGAAAAGTCAGTGAAGAGGGAAATCCACACAGGAAGGTGGTTAATGCAGACTTTTGTTGGATACTATCACACGAAGCAACTTGGAACATTTGCAGATTACAATATCTTATATTGAAGTAACTCACATGCCCCCATTACACATTTAAATAGGCAAAGGAGATACTTTTCATTAGAGAGATGAAAATGTTCTGGACAAAACATTTTTTAAAGTATAAAATTCGCTTGACAGGCTAATCATTGAATGTTAAATTTATCTAAACTTCATCTTTACACTTATATCGAAGTATATTCAATAGTGTTAGCGATTTCTTTTTCCCAGAATTAAATGCTTTGGTCTATTTTGTTAAAGAGCCTATCAATATTATCTTAAAAATATAAAATTAATCCTTAATAGTTGAATAGGTAAGAAATTATTTAGTAACTCCATATGCCAACCATATTTGATTCCCCTGAAATGTAGGTGATCTGTGTCCCCTTACAGTGTTTTTGAACCATCAAAATTATAAGACTGCAAAAGCAGAAAACTGTTTTAAAAATCTTTTTTTGGTAGTTGATCTAGGCTCTGTGAACAAATATCCACTTAACAAATTACACTTCTTAATTATCAGCTTCATTCTTTGCTGTTATCAAAGTGATCTAAATCTGAATTAGCATTATGAGCCTAATTATCTGGTAATAAAATAATGTCATACTAATGAGCATCACCCTGCTGTTAAACAGGACCTGCAGCTCTGAAAAAGTCTCCACAAAACCATGTCTCAGTTCAGTTCCTTGCAGACAGCTTTAAGTAAATTCACCCCAAAAAGGCAATCAGTGTCAGGAAAAAAAAGTTTTAAAAAATTTAGACTTTAGTTGTACTTGACAGATTGAAGAGGAAATGAGTTTAGTTTCATTCCTTCAGAGATTCCAGTTTTAGGGCAATACATTTCAGCCCTGGCAGAATTAATAGATGGTTCACTCATTTGTCAGGATGAATTTTCCATTCCCACATGACTTTATTGAAACAGCACCACAAAAAGACCAGGACATATATAGAACTCCCAATGCTCTTTTACAGCATCCTCCTTCAGAAGGCAAAGTTCTTAATCAGATGCAACAGAGCTTAGTGGAGTATCACAACTCTCTGCCTTCTCCTAATTCCTAAACCTGCCTGGCTATAAATCAAAATTTGCCAAGATTTTGAACCTATGATCAGAGGGGTGCAGCTCTAACTGGGGGTGATTCCAGCCTGCCTGCCCTTAGAACAACCTACCAAGGAAGGAGAAGGTCATTACATCTCAGCTTGAGGTTTTCCAGGGACAGCAATTCCACTACGTTCTTGGGAATTCCAGGCCATTTTTTAGTATAAAATAATTTCCTTCCTTTCTTTAGAAACATTAAACTACAACAGTTCTTTTAAATCTAAACTTATTATGAGTTTTTATGAGGACAAGTAGAGAAGTAATTGATCTATTAGGTAATACATAAAACTACATCATTTCAGATAGAATCTTCAGTTTCGGTGTTTGTTGAAATGGATTTATTGCATGCTGT
The DNA here is from genome assembly GCF_003031625.1 of Empidonax traillii. Lineage (NCBI taxonomy): Eukaryota > Metazoa > Chordata > Aves > Passeriformes > Tyrannidae > Empidonax > Empidonax traillii. The sequence goes on from NW_020956609.1 coordinate 61,076, forward strand.
ATAAAGAGAGGAAAATCAATTTTGAGCTCAGACTTCTTATTTCAAATACTTTATAAAGTCCATCAAGGATACACAAAGTACGTATATATGTCAAGAAACTATCATATCTATAGGATACCCAAAGAAATTCAGAGTTTTCAAACCTGACTGTCTACCCCAGCGCATTCCTGTGCAACTCCCTTTGTGCTTTGTGACTTCGATAAAAAGCACTAACTAAGGTCACACTGTACTTGCTAACACAATAACTAAGGAAAAATTACTGTAGATGCAAGCAGTGAGACAAAATGACTTAATTTTATGTAACAGTTAATTTCAATGTAACGGTTACACTGGAACAAATACTACGAAAATATTTGCCCTACATGCCATGCAGTGACATGTTCATAATATTCTCATGTTTTACTTATCCAAAAAAACTGACATTCAAACAACATATTTCCATGTTACGTGCAGATTTGTTTTTTGCTTAAGACATCATGGTATTAGATCTTAGATAGTTAATTATAAGTAGAAATACAACAAATTCTAGTTATAAATATGTGATCATTTATAAACTACTGAGGGCTGAGACACAGGATTAAGATCAACTCTTATCATGATCCATCTTCCCTCATACATGAGGGTTATGGACAGTTTTGGTCTGGCAGAGTAGGTCAAAATATTGCAGCCCCACAAAAGAAATGCTGTTTAAGACTATGAGCTTGGTTCAGAGCAACACAGCAACTTAAACCTATTTTAGTGGAGGAAAAAAAAACAAACAAAGACTTATGTCCATCTGCCTAAATAACCTTATAACACCGTGTCTGTTTACACACATCTGACATTCCAGAAAGCGTTATTTTATGCTAACAACACTGGGGAAGGCCAGGAGTGCTCAAGTAGGAGCCAGTGTACGTTTGCAGTGGGGCAATGGACAACTGCAATTCCTTGCAGTTCTAGAAACAAAAACTAACATTTCAGAGACACCCATGCAGCTGTCTTGTGAGCATCAACTCTCTTTTATCTTTCTGAAAATACTTAGAAACTACTCCTAAGATTAATATTTTGGGCAAATGCATTCCAGGTGTTTTGAGGATGCCATCCCTCCCCACCCCTTCACCAAACACGGGATATTAATTTTTTTAATGATTCTGTAGGCCATAAGGTGGTGTTCTTCCTCTGTGACTGAGCGATGGAAACAAAGGAGAAAGATACACAGGATTCAGGAAAGTGCCACAACTCACATTCTTGTGCTTATCTTCGGAGCACTGAGGATTTGCAAAGGAAGAATTGCACAGCCAAATTTTTGTGAATAGCACCAGCTTCGCACATAGTAGCAAACAAAATCTCAGATTTTTTTATAAACACTTCTCTTGTTGTCATGAGATGGAATGCACAAGAGTTAAATTGCAAAGTAGAAGCAAGAGCACCACTGAATGCAGAGAAAGGGGAACCTCTTCCTACTGGAGAGCAACTCAAGGGAATGCTCACATGAGTGAGCACCACACTATTGATTCAAAATCAGTTTGCTCATGTGCTTAAACATCAATTGGGAGCTTTAAAGTCCTGCCCTGTGCCCACTCTGAGCTGTTCAAGCACCTCTCTGGCCGATCAGCTCCCCAGGATGAGAGGGCGGCTAAATAGAGCTGGTTTGCTGTACACAGATTCACTGAACGATTTCTTCCAAGTAATTTTCAATCTCCACGTTTTACTAGAAAGCCTCAGGTTGGCAAAAAAAAAAAAAAAATCAAAAAGAAATCCTATCAATTACTCTGACTTTCTTTGCATGTTTATGTATTGCCACAGAGGGTTCTTGATTTGAGCACAAAACCCTTCAACCCAGACATGCTTTGAACTAAGGAAACATGCTTTATTTTTTTGTGAACATTGATTTACAAAAAAATTCAATTAGCACCGTGTGTTTATACGTAGGAGAAATCAGGAAATGAGTTTGTTTTTGCCCGTCCTCTTATTAAATATACATTCAGTTTAGAGAGGTGGGAGGGGGAGAGGTGATTTCTGACAAGTTTGAAAGGACTGAGTAAGAGAGAAAATTAACTTCAGCGCAGCTCTGAGACTACAAGGAGCTTACCCGAGAGAATGAGATGACGGCAACACTTTTCTCCTGTTGTTTCTAACGGTTATTTTAATTTGTTTTGTCTTCTCTGACCTTTTTGTTGTTGCTTTGTTTCCCATCTCACACATAAAAGTGAGTGAAAGTTTCTGAGAAGGACTGAGTCCTGTGTACCAAACTACTATGTGGCATCACCAGCAAATGAAGGGGTGACATCCCTACAACACCCATCTGAAAAATTTACTAAACTCAGACAACTATAAAAAAGTGCAGCAGAAGGCAGCTCAGCAGGATCCCACAGGTCAGAAATGCTTCTGAAGGATTACAGCAATTTTTAGTAGGGGCACCGAAAACTCACTTTCTGAAATTTGTTCAGAATGAGAGAAGGATGCAAAGATTTGATTTCAGAAGTGGCTGCCCTGCATTCATTGCCTCGTAACAGTTAGAAACCCTCCACTGACAAGACAGCAATTTTCAGCTGACCACTTATTGCTGAGACTGAAGATAAATGACAAGAGGCTTGCAGACTTCAATGGCTTTGTCATCCAGAGCAAAAGTTTCAAGCAAACACATCTGTGCAATGGTTCTAATGCAAATATTAGCCAGTCCTCTCCAACTGAAGTGCCCATTGGCAATTCTCTGAGTATTTCTCCACAATCTTTTTATACACAGCCTAAGGACTCCAACAAACTCTCTCTTTCCCTTCAAAGGCTTGTTAAGTATGTGATGAATAAATCTGTCACTTCCAATTCTAAACTTACTTTCTGTTTTGATTGCTGCAGGATCTTGTATCCATGGCAACTTTTCACCACTCAGAATCGATTAAAGAAGTGATCGGTTTATCTAAACAGCCATGCTGATGGAGGAGACTGTTTTTTTATGAAATAGCAACCCTGACAGGTACTGTAAGTTTCCTTGACCGGTTAGTTTTCCAGCACAGCAAATAATGAATTCTCAAAGAACACACTGTGGTCAGCTGAATGCTCAGAGTTCAGTTCTCCTCTCTAAAACAGGTCTCTAATTAAATATCCTGCAAATCAGTACCTGCCTTTCTGATTGATGTGTCCTGCCCTCTTTCTTAAGCAAAGCACCATAATGCATAGATCTCACTGGAGATAAATGCAGCTCAGACCTTTAAATATTTTTTATTTTATTTTTATTTGCATTTTGCCTTGGAGTTTAGGACAACCCAATTTATTTGCTGAAAAACAAAACCAGTAAAAGCCTTCAGTCAGGCATAGATGAATGTTCAAATTAATTACACAGCACAGAGGCCCAATTTACCAAGAAAGAGTCAAAAGCACTGCTACAGATAGAGGAATGTGAGGCAGAGCAGCAACTGCAAAGGACAAACCACTTTGCAAAACATTTCAAGTTCTACAGAAGGTCTTAATTCTGCACATTTGTCAGAATGTAAAGAGTTCCTAACTCACGTATTATATGTGAAGCCTCTTGGGACCAAACATTAGAGCCCTTAAGCACACATTGGAATTTATAGTGATTAATGTGGTAACACATCCAGTAAAGTCTACAAAGGCACACATTCAAAAAAATAAGGAAATGCTTGAGGGGAGGAATCAATTCTTAAGTGCAATAAATGGGCAAGAAAAAGCTTAGTGGGCTTTACATGACAATATATTTAGATGTGAAAATGGCACCCAGAGAAGCACTATAGCTTCAAAGTAAAATATTATAGATTAAAGTACAGGGGAGGATTTCAACCATAATTAAAGTTACCTTGCTTTGAAGACAGAAGCCTAATCTGTGATCAATATTAATTATATTGATATTAGCATGAACCAAGCAGGATGCAAACCATTTTAGTAACACAGGGGGTTTGTGCAGATTTCCTGGGCGAAAGCTCAGGATTCCAGGTGCAGGATCGCTCATGTTGCAGTGACTCTTGCCAACTTCACCCAGGGAACAAATTAAACAAGCCTAAGCATGAAGTAATAGGATGCTTGACACTAAGCCATCTTCATTCAGGTGGTTTGACAGCCAAACAAAGGTTTGCAATCCAGTCTGGTCACCTCTACCATATATGCTATTCTTCTGTGCTCTCAAGCTTGGTAATATTTACAGTGCATATACAATGAATACCAAGAGATCATTCAGGCTAGTTAGGCTGCAAATGTAAATACCAGTTTTGGTCTGAAGAACAGAGAAGTTTTTCCTTTTGTTTCACATACATAGAGAGCTCTTTTGGGTGATACCACTCACAGCACCTCTACAGTCGTGTTATAAGCATCAAGCTATTAAGAGTATCCTGGCAGGGTGCTGATGAAGGCCTCAGACCTTCACATCTGGGCCAGTCACCCAAGAGCCACAGGCAAATCAGGGAAACAGCAGAACTGTTCTGAATACTTTTCTCCCTATGTATAAGCAGCCCTTTAAAGTAGAGAAAGCCATCAGAACTTCAGAAACACATCCACAAAACCTACCCTACATTTATTTGCTGTTTGCTTAAACTGCAGTTTTAAGGGGGATTTCACAGCAGTATATGGTTGCTAACCTCCCAGAAGTCTCCTTAGCTCTAGATTTTCCTACCCAGGTGAGTCAGAGCTCAGAAGGTTCATTAAGGACACCAGATATCTGTTTCAATGGCCTCTTGCTGTAACACTGTGGCTACAAGAGTTGACAGTGAAGAGATTTGCAAGGAAGTCAAGCACCTGAATGACAAGTAATTACCTTTCCTTCTGTCTCACATTGCCACACCTTCTTAATACTCTTTTAATCTTATTGTTGCTATAGTGTACTGATCTTATTAAAAGACTGTCTTGAGCAGTGGTTGCAAGTTATTTTGTTTTCTTCCCTCTTAAGTGCTTGCAACTAAAATATCTCTGCATGGTCAATTGCCAAAGTTTAATATTTTCCCCCCCAAACATAAAGAACATACATTTGGCCAACAAAACAACAAACTGAAAATTGCAGTCTTGATTAAGCAGACATAACTGCTGAGCAAAAAAAAAAAACAAACCTGGGAACCACAGAGAGGAAAGAGTAAAACTGTTGGATGTAGTATAAATCCTACTTGTTGTGCAGGATATATTAATATAGAGATATCTATATTAATAAATTTTGTTTTCCAAACTTAAAATCTTCATTAACAATGAGGATCACAATAGTTCTGTGCACTCTTTTACTTCCCCTTCTTTTTTTTTTTAAGAAATATCCATTTGATTCTTTGAACTTGAAGCATTATTGACATCACTGACATAAGAGTATTAAAATGTTTCAGTAATTAGTAGATTTTAGTTTAGTGTGTAAAAAAATTCTCCACAGTTTAAAAATCACACTGGAAGGGGAAGAAAAAAAAATATCAGTACTTTGATACTAAACATATCAACACTAAATTGGACTTCAGGAAAACTAAAGGAAAAATACTGATACCTATGAACGCCTCCTCTGATGTTTGCTACCTAATTTTGTGCTGATAATTGACAAGCAGTATTTGGATTGTTAATTTACACTTTCCAATATTTCAGTTTTTTCCCCCACACCTACTGTGTTGCACTGTATACAGCCAAACAAGCATGAACTGATTTTTTATACATTGCTGTAGAGAGAAACTTTCTTTGCCAACAGAGCTTTGGTGGCATAGATGTACACCCCTTTCCCAAACACTTGGCATTGGCTGTTCTCTTCTTTGAGGTTTTTAGAGGCAGATCAACTAGAATCACCTGATTTAAGTTATATTTGGCACTGACAGGCCCAAGGATCCCTCTGCAGTCAACACACAGAGAGGTCCTTCTGAGGCACCAAGGGGTTAACTCAACTCTTAATCTCAGCAATGATATGGTGAGCTGGGACAAAGCTAAAGTTCTGCATAACGTGCTTGTGATTTAGTCACTTTACCAGTATTAAATGCAGCACCAGTGATGCTTTGTTCACCCTCACGAGGGAAAGATGACTGATTTTTTTTTCCCAGGTTATACTGAACTTCACCTGTAAAAAATAATAAAAAACCCCCAATCAAGTCTTGTCCCTCAATCCCATAAAAACTTGAACACACATCAGCTCCACCTATAACTGCGGTAGAGGAGACCTAAATCTAATTTTGTTTCATAGGTAATGTTATTTATTTATTCTAGTCAGCAAAACCTAAGGCACCTTTGGGGCTGTTGAGCCAGTCTTACACGTGTAGCTGTTCAGAGATAACGGATGTGCACCATAAAGATGACACAGAGTTTCAAGTCTCTCCCCTCCAGACCTGGGGTTCCAAGACTAAAATAAACTTTGGAAACTCTTTAACTGCCACAAATACAAAATGAACATTGTCCTCGAGTAAACAACACCCTAACAAAATGCCACATGGATGAGCAGGTAACACATATTGTCATCAACAGCATCCTCTGCTAAACATCCTACTTTGGACAAATCTCCATTTTTTTAATAGAAAAAAAAAAACAATGATCAAATTACTCAGGAAAAGGCTTACACAGAATGAGGCATAATGTTTCCCTAGAACATTTCAACATCCTTCAATGAGTTTATTAAAGGAGCAGAAGATAACAGAGTTAAGATGTCATTTCTCTGACTCTCCTCTTTGCCCTGGGTCAGTAAGAGCAGAACCTGGACACATTTCCCTCAACCTACAACACAGTGGTTGATCCAAAGAATCCAGCAAGGATACAGGAACTGTATTCAGTAATCCCAGATTACCCATGCATGTCAGCAGCCCATCAAAAACAAGGGAAACAGGCAGGATTTCTCTGTGTGTGTGCAGAAAAGATTAAAAACACAAATTGATCCAGTTAGCACATGGGTGGCAGAAAGGGAGTTTGTGTTTTAAAACCGAGAACAAAAGCTGTTCTACTAAATCCAAATGCTTTCCATATTCCAAGGATATTAAAAGGAAGAAAAAGAATGAATGGCAGGAAGAGGCAAGAGGAAAGAAATGAGCAACAAGAAAAATTCAAGTTTATGGGGCAATAGAATCTATTACTTGAAGGTGGAAAAATGTTACTTGGCTTTGCTTGTATTATTCCAAATTTAGGTTGTTTTCATATTAGCTATAACCCTTACAAGAAAAAAAAAGTCTCCAACTGTTTAATAGCTGAGGTGTAAACCAGCTCATTAACAAAAAAGATCAAAGCCTTGGAGTACCATAAGTTTCCCACCCCTCTCCTTAAATATTATCCATTAATGAAACTATGTCTCCACCTGGCAAATGGACACAACAGCAAACTCCTGATGCAGCGAAACAATCTTGCACATCTAATATACCACAAAGCCTTGGCACATGCTCTTGGCTTCCGTAAACAGAGGATTTTCTGTCAGTGAAAGACTTCACACATGGAATTTGTTGCAAACTCACAGAAACATTGTTCTTACTTGATGACTTCAGATGAAATGTGTGGTTTAGTACTTAGAACGCTCGGTGTGCTTTAGTACTTGGAAAAGTTACATATATCTGTTGTTGCCTGGTTTTCGAGCTAGAGGTTAAAAGCTACAAGAATGGTATTGGAAAAAAAAAAAAAAAAAGTAGTATTAAAAGAAGGCACAGACCATTTTATGGGCTACTGAAAACCAAATCTGGCCCAACAGGTTGGGACTGTGTTGGTATAACATGAGCTGCAAATATTCAGTTTTATGGAAAGTAATTGAAGAAGACAGTCCACACAATTATCTCAAGTAAATTTTTGTGCTGTTGTTCTAAGCTGAAAACCACGTTTTATGGATGGTTTCATACTCATAATTTTTGTTCTCAGACAGAACAGAGTTAATTTTATAAGACACTTTGAGCTGAACAAACCGTAAAATCCCAGGACCTTTGGAGAGAAAACAGTCCTTTAACAAAACACGTTAGAGCTGAATTTAAAACCATTGGGAGAGTGGAAAAGCATTTCTCACTGCACTTTGAAGACACAGGTGTCTTTTTCTCATTCCACCTCAAGGATCTCTATCTCCATTTCATCCCTGGGCAGCCAAAGCTCCTCCAGCCCCACAACACAACCGAGTCAGGGCCATCCAGCCCTGGGGCTCTGCCTGCTCAGCCCAAAGCCCTGCACAGCACCAGCTGCTTCTGCTCAGCAAAGGACTCCAGGTACTAAATTTGAATTTGCAAGTTTTTAGGAAAACTAATCCAACCCAACAAGATGTGCAAGAACACGTCTGACTAGTTATGAGAGTAGTCCTAATTACTCAAATCCTAATTGGGACTATTAGTGGCTGTACCCACTACTTAAGTGCAAGTCTTTTCCTGTTTATGCTGCTCATGGCCCTGTGGCCACAAAGACTTCAATCATTTACACCCGTTTGGTGGTAAATTGAATGCAGGACCTGTACCTAGGACTGGAAGAAGTTTAATTTTCACCATGCATTCTTTTCTCACTATCACTAGTATCATAGTGATACTAGGAAGAAAACTATAAAATACGTTTACTGCCAAGTTAGTAACAGCACAGTATTCATATATTTGGAGATTCGTGAATTCCAAATAACCAGCAGAATCAAGGGAATTACCTCACACTAGCATGACTAGATTTAGCCATACACTAGACTTTTCACTTCTACTTGGAGTCCAGGAGTAATTTTTTTCCCACCTTTCTATTTTCCATGCTTCTGTGACTGCCAACACAGACAGAGGATATTTTCTGACACCATAGAGATATGTTCTGTCAATCTGTTATTACAATAAAAATTATTTTGATCATTAATCATTAGTTCACAACTCCAGTTATCATTTTTTTCTGGGTTCCTTCAGTTTCTCAATCTGTTAGCTAGATACAGGTTTTATATTGCTCTCACCTCACAGATTTCTTGAAAGTAAAAGCCAAAGGTACAATAGATATTGTCATCCTTGAAAAGCTTTAACAGTCAGCAGTGAAACTTCAAAGAAGTAGTTAAGTTATAGTACCAATAAAACAGTGATCTGTAAATTCTCTGTAGTTTTACTGGGTAGTTAAAGACCTATAACCCTCTAAAGATTATAAACCATAAATAATTATACTGTTATTTGCTATAATTTTAGCCATTATCCATTAATAATGTAACTGTCTGATTAACCATATAAATATTTTCATAACTCATTGGTCCTAAAAAATAATTAGATATCAACTGCAAATGGGTAGCTTCTAACAAACCAAATCTAAAGACATTTCAAAAATAGCTCCCTAAAATTACAGTAGTAATATACCCCAAAATTGACTGATTTTCTTCTTTTTAATTTGCCAATTTGGATAATTTTCAAGAATGAACCATCTCAAAGCATTTTTATCCAAGTTTGTAAACCACTCTTCCTCTGCCTTTACAGGTAAATGTATTTCTCTATTTATATTCATCTCTGTCGGTGCAACACGGTATCTAATAGTTCTTTTTCCCATAGGAAAAACAAAAAAAATCACCAAAATAACCTAAAACACAAATAGAAGAAGTTTTCAACAGCCACCATGGGGAAAAAGAGTTCTATAAGAATACAATCTCAAAATTATCAGAGATATAAATGACCATTCACAAGAAAAGACATAGTTACTTCTAAATATGAAGGAAAAGATAACTCTGGAAATGTGATACTATGTGACAAAAAGCCTCCATCAAGTTAAGAAGTTTCCACTATGGAACAAGAGTCAAATAGAAAAAACAGAGATATGGGCAGATGTTTTAAATCACTGCATTTAGTTACATAAAAGACTGCACATTTCACATCAGCTGGCACAGAATCACTCACTGGACAGCTGCTCATGCTCTGCTTTCTGTTAAAGGTGAGCTACAAAGCTAAAATGAAAATCAAGATCATTTTAGATGTGTGAGATGAATTCCCTCCTCCCTCATAACCAGATAAATGCTTTCTGTGCTGGCCTCATACAGGTACCTGCTGCACGTGTTCCCCAGCCTCTGATTTAGGGAATGAATTTCCCAAAGTATGATAAGTTATTAGCCAAGCTGGCACATTGTCCACATCAAGCTTCAAGTGGTTTCCAGTCCACACCTCTTCCCGTGGACACCTCAATATCCTAAAGGCATGTGACGTGGGCTTTGAGAATAATGTGTCACCTCACTGACTAGGGCTCTAACTAGAACATCATCAGATCAAAAGTATAATTTTCCAGAGCTTTTTCAGCAAACCTAGTATGCCCAGATATTCTCTGAAACTTCTACTGATACTGGAAAACACACACATTTTAAAGTTATTTCAGAAGTTTGAGAACGTATCCTCAAAATTCAACTAATTATGCCTTGCTTGTTTTGCAATTCACATTAAAAAACCAAAAAAGAAATAAAGAAAAACCTGAAAAATCCCATGCACATTCAAGATTTAAAAGTACTTAATTAGACAAATATCTTCCTCATGTCTTCTCTTGGACTTTCCAGGTCTCCAGACCCAAAAGGAAACTCTAAAGGAAGAAATGGCAAATCACGTAACCTGCAGCCACAGGTCCTCATTAAACATACTCTGCTATTTTAAGAAAGGCATTTCCTCTAATGATCTGTGTATAAATTGTTCTGATTGACACTTATAGCACCAGCATTTAATTATATTCACATTCATAAATATGTATTATATCACAGATTAGAGCATGCAGCTACCTACAATACATTCTCTATTTGTGAGTACCTTTAGCTACATTACACGTGTAAAATGGCACCAACTCCATCTGCATTGGAACCAGACTCCCCACCCTCCAAAGCACCACTTACATTTTCTCCATTTTCTTCCAAGTGCAAAGCATAATGAGTTCCTTGTGGGAACTTAAGCAGACTTAAAATGTTTAAAAATAAAGACTTTGTAATTCATTAGCAAGTAGGCTGCTGTGAATTTTGTCTTTGAGACTAATTCACACTCAAGGCAAAATACTTCCCTTAGATCTGCATGACTGATCTCAGATCAGATATTCTACTCCTTTTATAAATGAACCCATTTGGAGATTCACATATGTACATAAGATAGTCACTCAGAACCCAGATCTAGCATGTGGTCCCAAAGGAAAAGGGCTCATTCTCAGCATCATAGTTGGGCAGGAAAAAAACCACTCCCACACAGCTCTGGTACATTTTCCATATGATTCACATTCTATATGAGAGTGAAACTAAGACCTCTGGAGAATTTTCACAAGAAAAAACACAAAAGTCAGCTCAAAAATTCATTACCCCAAATTTACGTCACTCCCTTGCAAATGGAAGGTTCAACACTTTGAGTGGAAATTTGGAGCCTCAGCCCCATTACCACAGCCCATCAGCTGTTTCAGGGTATTTGTTTTACCATTTCCATTCTATCAACGACTTTCCACTTTGCACAGGAAGCATTTGCCCTGAGAAAATATTCACCAGAAGTGGCAGACTGCATACCTGCAAATTCTAGTTAGAAGTCACTTCCTCTGCTCATGATGATACAACTTTAGCTGAGAGCTGACCACAAGAAACATACTCTTCAGTACTGCTGTTGAAGAGCAGAATGTATTTGAAGGAGGATTTAGTCTGCAAACCAGACACAACAGATCACATTTGTGTCTTTAGTGTAAACCAAAAAGATCTAACTCCTCCTATAAACAGGCAGGAACAGACAAGGCAGATCCAGACAAGATAGATCCATCTATCCAGTGGTGGAGCTACTGCCCAAACTGGCTCATGGAAGAGATGGCAGCTGTTTGTGTTCTTGGCCAAAATTAATAATTTCTACCCTACAAACGATTCACAGCTTCGTGTTCACGTAGGCAAACACAGCCAGGTAGGCAACCTAAAGGATACCTTGAATGGAATACAAAACATGCAACCCTCTGCTCACCTTGGAAAAGGAAACTCTCAGAACTGCATCTATTAATAGGTGATAGCTTTATGTTTCCCAAGTTTTCAGAGATCTAGCATCCACAGAGTTGCAGAGAGAAGGGAATTTACAAAGTTACTCACTTGGTTCTTGGTGTTTTGCTGGTTATTACTGGCCTTGAACAGAAGCAAAAGGCGGCCTTCAGTTTACTACTTATATTGGAATGCATTAATTAAAACTGGATAGAGGTAGAAGTGAAAATTTACCCTGCTTTTCAGATCCATGGAGTACCTGGCTGCTCTTCCACTTTCAAACACAGTCAGAACTCTGCCTCTATTTTATTATGCTTCTATTACTGTAGCTCTTGGTATCTCCCAGTCATTCAGTTTGAAGGCAGAGGTCTGCTTAATTAAGTTTGTGAGAAAAATCTTATAGATGGGGAAAAAAAAAAACCACATCAAAGAAAAGGCAGAGGTGTTTGAAATTATGAAGAAACAGAAGGTGGACATCTACATAAGAAAGAATCAAGGATATAAGGTGAAATATAAGGTGAGGAAAAAAGGAAGATGAAACCTCTTCTGGCTTCAAATACACTTCACAGAAATGCAGATTCTTTTCATCAGAAACACATCAATATCAAACATTAGGATACCTCTAGTAAGACACTGGGATTTATTTTGCACTTGACATATAAATATTTTGATTTTGACTGAAATACTCTTTTGCTTAAAAAATTTTACTTCTAGTATCTTCAAGAAAAAACTTAGAATTGTTGTGATTTTCTTCTGAAATGGGGTGAAAATACAATTTGAAATCACGCAGTAGTGTCCTTAAGCAGAAATTTTATCTTAAGCAATTTCTATCTCGCTTAGTTCAATGTCAAAAAAAGTTCCCGGCTTCTAGTCCTATGACAAAAATACAGCACTATTCAGCTGTCATATTTCCATTATTGCACGTTACAGATGGCAGAAGGAGGTAAAAGGGATTGGTTTTATACCTATTACAAATTATTTTTTTCTAAATACACAGGCTCTTTTGTTGACAAGTTTTTATCTGAAAATGGTCAAACGTGAAAAACTGTATTTGAAATAGAGTTTACCGACACCGAGTCATACATACATCTTCATCATGAGACCTTCCCCAGTAAGATCACGTTTAATTAATGATTCTGCAGCTCTCATTCTTCCTGAGATAACTCTATTAAAGTGAATAGATGTGTCCTGCCTTATATGTTTTAACCTCTGGAGAGAATGCTGCCAGTGAGGCTAAACAGATAAGCAGATCAGTGTACCACACTTTAAAAAGATGAATGAAACACTTAGGATTTAGCAAGGCATTTATCAGATAAATTCCACTAAGAATGTAGGTTTTGGATTGCTTTTATGGTCCATTTTGTTGATGGTATCTGGCAAGCTCTCCAGGTATAGCATCAGGGAATGGGCTCATGGGCTGTTATTTTAAATGGCTCACTGTAAACAGCCTATTGCATATAAACAGCATTCCACACAGAATTTGGGGGATAAGCGTGATGGAGTCTCAAATGCTATTATTCTCACCAAAAGACAATAGTTGATTTTTTCATTTCTTTCTTTTGCTTCACAGCTTTGAATGAAAGTTGCTGCGAGACTGTCAAAGCACTTCACACTTGGCATCTGAATGTAATTATGCCATTCAAAGGGAAGTCATGCAACATTGATTACACTTGGGTTTACAACTCCAAACTGCTTTATGAAAGCAAACAAAACAAACACAAACAAATCTAACGTGTCTTAGTGTTTCCAGAAGCAGAATCTTCCATGACAGGAGAGAACTGATGTGTGTTTTAGCAACCTTCAGTCTAAATAGTCAGCAATAACACTGGCTCAGTGTTACCACTAACAATAAAAGCAGGTAGGATTCTTTTTGTTTATTTACCTATAGTCATATAATCTAATTTAAAGCAAACAACACTCCAAAACAAAAAAGAAAAAAAAATCCCCAAAACCTAACAAAACGTGCCCACAAGTTCAAAGACTAGACCCTGGGATAAAGACACGTATTTCTAGGAATATCTAGGACTGTGCTATGACAATTACAATTGTTCTATCTTACCTCGAATTCGGATCCAGCCAAAATAAATCACATAAATAGAGAAAATTCATTCTCCATGTCAGAATTACAATGCCCACCTCTTAAAAAGATGGAGCAAGGCTTCCTGAGCATTCAGTCCTGTTGTTTATGCTGACCCACAGGATTCTGTCAGGGTTCCCTTGCAAACCTGCTCAACATATTAAAATTTCATATCAAATGGGAGGAGAACCAACTGGTCACACAACATCAGGCAAAGGGTATCAAGTGCAGTGAAGACAGAGAAGGCTGCACTTTGAAAATTAATCAGTCTTTCATATTTGAGAAGATAGGAATATACCTCCTGTTCAATTATATGAGATACAGTAGAAGTGTTCCCAGTCTCTCAGCCTGTAACTCAGTGTTTCTTCACAGTCTTCCATTCTAACGATTGGGGGGACACAAAACCAGATATATTTGTCCTCAGACAATGGTATTAATCATCAAAAGATAAAATAATTCCAAAACTATAAAAAGTTTTCTTAAGGAAAAAAAAAGTATGCCAGACTGAACACCTGATGCCAATAGCCTAAAGTGGTTGGCAACATCTGACTGCAGTGAAAAAAAAAATAAACTAAATAAAATTAAAGTTTCTGAGAGAAAAGAATCTCTACAAAGACAACAAGTAGATGTAAAACCAACAAATACCTTCATTTACTGCCCTGCCTTCCATCTACAAGTGTGAGAACATGGTGGCATTAAGCAGAAGTTTACTTTTACAGAACAGAGGACGGCCACCCAGGTGCTGGCTACTGGAAATAACTTCATGAATACAATGCCTCTTAATTCACCTAAATCTTTATGGTCCCTCCAGTGTTTTATTATAAAGGAATTCACTCTTACTTCAAATGGTGGGGCAAAGTGTTAAGGTTTCCAAATCAGGAAATTGAGAGGAAGAGGGAATAGGCAGACTAAGGTAGGTCTCCTCTTTTAAAGTATAATCCAGAGCCCATTAAAGACTTCCCTTAAACTGAATGGATTTTGGATCAGGCCCCTGGAACTTTTTCAAACTATTGGGTAGATAATTGCATCTCCAATCTAAGCACATTTAAATTTTAGATTGTTTACTTGTGAAGTCCTTTCCTTCTGCTTGGTGTACAACAGCTAATAAGGTGGGATACCGGGTCGAACAGCTTCCCCTTCTGTCCAAAGACCACTCAAAACAAAACAAAAAAACCCTCAGCAGCTTTCTTCTGGTGCAGGGATCCAAGGCTCAAAAGGGGTTTTTGCAGTGGCCATTAGAGGACTCTCGGATGTTGCAACTGCTCTCTCTGATACTTTTCCCATTCCCCACTTTTTTTTAAATGTTTTTTTTCTCAATACATTTCAAAACCCACCTTTCTCCCAGCAAGTGGTCCCTGTTGCTTTCATGTGTAGCATTTTTCAGAGTTATTAGTATTTCTTCATCTATTTCTGGCAGCTCCAAAGGCTGTACCCACAGCAGATGAGATAGAAGAAGAGAGATGAAAGTCTGGGGAGAAAAACCCTTTAGTATTCAGGTTCTGAACCTAACCCTGACTTTCCACCAAGCTCTGCACATGAAGACTTTTGGTCTCAGAATGAGCTCACCCAACACAGCAAATAGCTCCCAGTGTTTTTTACAAATGATGCTAAATGGAGTTTTTTCCTCAGTGATCCCTGAGGATCCCTTCCTCCCAAGAAATATTACCAGGGCCAAAAAACGAGCTGTTAATATTCCAGGCTGTACTGATGAGAGGAGGGCAGAAGCATCACACTGCCTTCTCCAATGCAAGTGGCAGGTATCTGCTCTTACACTTTAGAAAATTTAAAATGATAATAATTTTTTTAACCTCTCCTCCCCCTCAGCAGTTTTTCTGATGGAGTGAATTTGAGTCAAAGGAGTTCTTTATGCTGAACGTGAGCAGTTAATTGAACACAACATTTTTTTTATTGAACTTATGACAAGTAGTACTTAACAACACCACAGCAGAACTCTGCTTAAGTAGTCAAGGTATCTGTATATTAGGATTCAGATCATGCAATGAAAATGCTTCTCAAGCCCTTTAAGGTCCTTCCCTAACAAAAATCTCTGTAATGATCAGCTTACAGCCCAAAATACCGTTGCTACATGAAAAGACATCCCTCTCACCACTTCCAGTTGCAGCCCCTGGCACAAATGCCCAGCTGGGGCAGGTTTTTAGAGCAGCAAACATCAACCAGGTCCAAAAGCAGAGCCCGACCCGTGTGATCTGGTAGCTCTCAGTTTGCTGTAAACTGAGAGCCAGTCATCTCCAACAGCAAAGCAGAGCAGGAGTCTCTGGATTCTCTACATATTGGAGGACTCCAGGCCTCACATAATGGTTGATCATCAGTTCTTTGCCTCAACATAAGCAATATCGACCAGATCCTGCAGAGTTTCAGATGTAGGAAAGAAAAACAGCGTGACACACAGGCGTTAGAAGATTACTGAGCCTGTGGATAAGACTACTGTTAGGGAAATTCCTGGATTAGTTCTAGAGACCCACCCTTACACAAAGGGATTATTTCATGTTTCTTTAGTCCAGATAGTATTTTTAAACTGTATTTGAACTCCATATATTACTGCAGATTCATTTCTCATTATGCTCCATTAGAATTTCTATTTGCTGATATGAACAGCACTGAAATTCTAACATGAAACCCAAGCAGATCCACACTCTTTATGTTGCAGAATGGCACAAAGTGGAAAGATACATTATTTAACACACAACAACTTTGGCTTCACATAAATATCCCACAGTTGAGATTTGACTCACTGACTCTGACAGAGTTTTGTAACTTGTATTTTAGCCAATCCATTGTTGGCCAGTTGCTAAAATAGCTTGTGCAAAGTCTACAAAAAACTGACTTCCCAGAGGCAGTTTGGTGGATGTGCTGATTGACATCCATCTTGAGTACATCCCAGCCAAACAAACTGGTACACAAACACAGCGTGGTAACTGGATTTGACCCCTCTTGTCTCACACCTCTAGATCTGGTTTTGACTCATTACCAGGCTGCCAGAGATCATCGTGGTAACATGTCCCTAACACAGGCCAAACTACCACAGCCACAAAGAATTGAAACTGTAGAATAATACTTCTTAAAACAAAACAAAACACCAAAACCTCAATTTTTCAGTCTGTTATTTCCACATGCCTCCACCCAGGGTGAAAAAGCACACAAAGACCTATAAGAACACATTTGCATAAACATTCCTTTTATTCCTTCCTAATTCCACTTCCTAATTCCATGGCCTTTATTACTAGAGAGAATTCTGCAATTCTGCTTTTCTTCAATTTAAGACAAGGCAATTGTGCTTGAAGTAATACTGCCATCACATTACTAATATACTTCAGGATTCTTTTGTCATTTTTCTGAGAAAGGGTATCAATTAATCCACAGATAGAGCTCATTTTGTATTTTAAAGACAGAGATGCATGCAAGAGTTATAGAGAAACATTTATCCTTACAGACAATATGAAGATTAACTGACATTAGACTGATATCACAAGAATTTAACAGAAAGCCCCCACAAGTGAGCAGAACAGTATCCAGAAAAAAAAAATCATACATTACTGATAAAGTTTATTAAAAATAATTTCAGAAAACAGACTCAAGTAGAAAATGTAATCAAATAGAAAATGCTAATTTCCACCACCCCCACCCCCCCCCAGCTTCAAGAATGTATTTAATGAAGTTTTAACTTGAGAAAAAAACAAACAAACAAACAAACAAACAAAAAACAAACACAACGAGTGTTCTGGTCTTAACTGTGAGTCTCAGTGTTCTGTATTTTTTTATGAAACTGATTTGATTTAGAGAACATTTTCACATGAATCAAGATGATGTGCTCTGCTAGGAATCCACCAGCCCACTGAAGGGAACTTTGAAAGACCAGGTCTGTGCTCCATGAGTCATTAACACATTCAAGCATTCTGGATAAGATTCAACAGGAAAAAAGCAAATCAAAACAAATCGAAACCCCATAAGAGCACTGTGCACACACAACAGAGACCAGAGAGGCAGAGGACTGAAAATGGTAAACTTCCTTCTTTTCTGAATCCACAGGTTTTTAACTCACAATAGATTTAAACTATACAAGTGTCAGATGCACTTGACTTGATAGCACTGCAATCTTCTAATTTAAGTTTTATAACAATGTAGCACTGTCTTCTATCCAGAATTATTTTCTTTTAAGTGTTCCAATTTCATACAATTACTCCTGTATGTTCAAGAATTAATGATCCTAACACATCATCCATCCCCCAGCTCCCCCCACCAATTCCAACCAGTGAATCCAAATACCCTGCACATGGATTTTTCCATAGACATAGCATATATTTTGCAAAATTAAAGGAAAAGGAAGAATAGACCATTTTGTTTACTTAATAGTTTCAAGACGCATAAAGTTGTATGGATAAGACTTAGCATGATGTATAGACTCATGGATTCTCTTAACATCTGAATTTACAGTAATATTTCATTATATTCATATTTATATGGACAATAATCAGCAGAAAGATCAAGAATGGGCACAAAGAGCCCATTTGTTGTGACATCTTCTCAAGGTTATAGACTCCTTCCTAGAACTGTCTTCTTCACAAAGAAACTAGTGCTCAGAAAAGCAGGGTGGGTTTTCTGTGACACATGGTCGTTTTACAGCAATTTGAAGTGTTGCCTTAGGATCTTCCTCAGGGAAGAAGGAGATGACAGCAATGCAAAGTAACAAATGGGAACCGAAATCTTTGATCCACTTTATAGCCCATACCTCATTTCCAAAAGAAAATAAAAAAAGCAACCTTATTGTAAGGTAAAATAAGAGGAAACAATAAAACCCCCTAGTACTTCCAGAAAAAGAGTGCCACTCCTGTGCCTTGGCAAATAGACCTATGCTTTCAAAGACAGCTCTTTTATTTAGTCTTGATGGCTCAGGTTTAGAATTGGCTCCCCTATAAAAGTCATTTTCCCAGTACACCAAAGATTTGACATATTAGAAAATAGTTAACTCCCCAAGAATTGAAGTGTTTAATGTAATATTCTCAACTGCTAAAAAGAGGGAAGACTTCTCTCTTGCTACCTCCATGCCACCAGCAAAGCCACATTGCACCCAACCCCTACCTCTCTCACATTCCGAGAAGTTTCAGTAGTTAAACTTCAGACTGAAACCAAGCAGTCACAGTTACACACCCTTAATGGAAATGCCGCTAGGATAACAGGCAAACATCCCAGAAACGCTGCTGCAGTGGAGCAGAAAGGCTTTACTTTGCTCACACTTGCATGGCAAGCCTGGGACAGGGACAACAAACACCTGCGCTCTCTCCTGTGAGGCAGAAACGCTTTTAGCAGCTGCAGCTCGACGCCTCATCACCACATTTGGGGGGATGCCATTCCCAGACAGTGTGTTTCTGTTTTCACTACAGCAGATCTGGGGAGCTGCTGAGACTTCTTTATCAACTTGCCCTGTCTCCAAAACCCTTGGCAAGCCCCTAACGACAGGACAAAGCTCATTGCTCCTGCAGCTGAGCCTGAACACGGGAGGCAGTGCTGTCATTTAAATTCACACCACAGGGTGACCAAGTCCCAGCTGTGAGCTGGAAGGCAGGTAATGTGACTGTTATCTAGTGGTTAGGCAGGTACATTATCCACTGAGTTATTTGTTACTTATGTTTTCCGTTATTTACTCACATGTAGGACATTCAGCCACCAGACCTCCCTGAATTATCACAGAATATGCCGAGTTGGAAGGGACCCAAAAGGATCCTGAAGTCCAACCCTTAGCCATCCCCAAGAGTCCCACCATGTGCCTCAGAGTATCATCCAAACCCTTCTTGAACTCTGCCAGTCTTGATGCTGTGACAGTGCCTGGGAAGCCTGTTCAGTGCCCAACTACCCTCTGGGTGAAGAGCATTTTTCTGATATCCAATCTAAACCTTCCCTGACACAACTTCAGGCCGTTCCCTCAAGTCCTGTCAGTTTGGTGACCAGATATGGTCTGTTTGCCCAAAGGGAGATGGAAGCCACATTCATCTCATTGTATATCTCCTGTTTGAAAGATCTGTGTTTTAAACACCTAGCAGTCAAGAGATTAATAGCCTACCAAGAAACAATCCATGCTAGAATACTACAATTAATTCACATTTCCTAAATCATATGATAATCACAGCATTCATATTTCATTAAATGCTTTGATAACTGCTAGAAATGCTAAAAACCAGCCCTATAAAAAGATGAAGTTACTGTCTTTAACATCTTTAGAAGTATATGATATGTCTACAACATACCCCAAAATAACCAGTAGTTAAGTGAATATGCTTGTATTGGTCCTTTCCCTAACATACAGAATCATTCATTTAAAACACATAGATATGTGCAGTTTACCTTTCTTTGTGCCACTGTGAAAGCATTCTATTTTCATTATGTTGCTACAATACCATCATCATCTAGAGATGGTAGAATACATGTTATTAATAAAAATTACAGTGATATGAAAAAAAAAATCACCATGAGTGCATCCACAATAATAGCCAAGATCAACATAAAGCATTAGTTGATGGCTGAGACTTTAAACACATCACCATTAATTACCTATCAAATAATAAAAGATATAATTTCATTACAGTATAATACTGAAAGCTTTAACAATTCGCTTTCACACTTAAAAAGAAAGTGGAACAAATATTAACACCTTTTTTGTTGGGTTTTCTTTTGTGAAACATATATTTACCTCGGTACTTTTCAACAGGTCACGCTACCTACTACTGATGGGAAGGAAGCAGAACAACAATACACCTCCTCAAATACTTTCTGCGTTGCTGCTGCTGCTTTTATACCTTCTGCACATTCCCAGGCACTAGCTAATTAATTACAACTCACTGATGCAGGCAATCACTCAGGCACTCACAAGAAGACCAGAATCAGGACTGGAGCTTGGGAGCATCTGGTTCCCAATTACGGGGCTGCTCTGCGAGAGCACAGCGCTCATCTGCCTGTTCCGCACATGGCAGCACAGGCTTATTTATAGTTGCTGCTCAGGAAGCTGTAATTTGTGTTAAAGTATGTAATGACTGAATTACTCTTCAGTGCCTCTACTTGAGAATAACAAAGTGTTCCCACCAATCCCCACACTATCTAAAGATGTTGCTAATACCAAGGATTTTTTTTTTCAAAAGGCAGCCCAAATCGTAATGAAACCTGACCTTTCTGCAGCAGAAAACCATAGTCACAGTTCTATCAGGTGTATTTCATTGATACCACAAAGTAAAATTCTTCTTCATTCATACCAACGTGCAGGCAGCTACTGAGTAATAGCAGAGCAGAAAACGTTAGGCAATGGTCAAATGTGACACAGAAGCTCAGAGTGATGCTTGAAAATAAATCTGCAGAAACACAACCACCGTCTTTCACTACCTGTTTGCCCTTCCCTCTCACACACAAACAGTCCTGAACAGCGTGAAAATCAGAGATCTGCTCACTCGGTGCTTTGAAGTGTCTGTAAAACTCTTCCTTGCTTGCTCCCCATCAGCTACCCCTCCTCTCCACCCTGCTGTGCATCTCTCACACCTGGCAGTCAATTGCTGGTTTCACATAATTAGTTTGTAATCTCCACCAGTTACATTATCACCTGCTCTGCCTACAAACCCAAGGCCCTCCCACGTTCTCCCATTAGCAAGTTCTTACTCAATCCTTTCTATCATAGAGTTGGGCAGCATAATTTCTATTAAGACATTAACTCTTTGCTGAAACACTTCACAATTTGTTACAGACAGGTTGTGCTTCCAAAGGAAGCAACACAAACCCACAGATACCCTACCAGCTGGAGATGAAATGTTGCACTCTCCTTAGTGGCCAAGTGACTCTGGCACTTTAGTCAGGGATGCACTCTGTTCCATACATGCATTGCAATGTCTAGAGTTTAAAAACCCAATTTTAAAAGGTTATGTAAATTTAAATTAGATTACATGAAATGTCCCTGTTAACTGGTTTATAGTAGATCTGTACAACACAGCATCCCAAGGACACTCCATTCTCCCCAGTGAAATGCGATTGAATAACAAAGGGATGATTCCATTCATACTTTAAACACCAGGGAGTTCTGAAAATATGTTTTCTTCTCCCTAAATCCCTGTAAAGGAAGTGCATGAGTCATAAACAAGTTCAGTGGGTGCAATAACAGAAAGCAGAGTTACACAACACCCCAAAAAAAATTGGAGCACAGATTGAGCAAAAAGGCTTGTTTGACCTGAGAAAAATGACAGTGAATGCAAGTCATCAAGTATGTGCCAGGCTGGTGCAAAGACACAGGAACAGAATGTCTCAGACTACACAGAGTAGAGGGTTTCAGATGCAGAAAACAAAGATTCATCTTCAGAAAAAAAGCAAAGAAGCAACTTTCTGATGACAAGAATAGTGAAAGACGGGTGGAGAAACTAGGAAGTTTCCTAGGGAGTTTTGGAGAGTGCTTAAAGGAGTGTCTGTTATATTTAAAGGAGGTGTCTTTTATGTTCCTGTATCTCCAGAAATCTGCTTTGAATGCCTTGATCATGGCCAGAATGAAAGTTTATAGTGAAATCAAAACTTGAGACAAGCTTCCCCATGTTCTAGTCCAAGTTATATGACTTTATCATTCCTTATAGGTGTGCACATCCACTTCTTGCAGAAACAATCCAACATCCGTGTCCTGCACGTGAAAGCCACTTAGGACTAGAAACCATCCACTGAGGTTACTAAGCCCAAATTTCCATTTTCCTCTGTTTTACTACCTATGTTAATCATCTCAAAAACCATCCTCCAAACTAATTTCAAATATCTTTACAGATAATTTCCAGATTTTAAAAGTTCTTTGCTTTCTGAATTATTTCCAGTATAGTTCATGTAACCCCGACCTAACATGATTGCTTTTAGCTTGTCTTAAACATTAAGAATACAGATAATGAAAAAGAAAAGTCACAGGCCTGAATCCAACAAAAGACTGACATACTATTCACCTATTATTTAAATGCTCTTAAGAGTTCTTTTTCATCTCAGTTTTCTAAAATCCATAAAACAAAGACAAAGAAAATCCCATGCACAAATCACTAGACACATCTTTAATATCTGTATTTCTCTTCTATACCTTTTCAAAAACAGAGAAAAGAGGGATAAAGAAAATGATATTCCAAAAAACTGCGAGATTTTGCTTCTGACCTTAATGACTTGTGAGTTTAGGGATACTTCCTCATTTTTATATGGATTGTAGGGATAAGCAGGTGCACTTTATATTGCAGAATCAGTATCAGAGATGTAGGGAAGTTACTGCCATTATATTTCAAGGACAAAATACAAAGAACATGACAATGTGACATCTTTGTTTTACTGAGTTACAGCTATCAGTTCTCAGGCAAACAGGGGAAAACTTGATTTGCAGTCTTGGCAGAAAATTCCTGAAACATTTTCCATCTGCAGCTGTGAAGTGTTGACACTGACCTGGGGGCCAGTTCTGAAATCCAGTAGCACTTGTCCAAACAAACAGTGCATGCTCACTGGAGCTCCTGGGCACACAAACTATAAATATTACACCCCTGATACAGATTTCTCATTTGTTCATCTACTTAAACACGCTTATGATACTTATTTGAACCGAATCAGCTTTCAGCCACACTGCAAACTTCCACCACAGTTTGTAGTTTTTTGGGATAAAGTATCACAACATCACTCACTGAATCAATAACATTAATACAGAATAGAAGTTATTTTACTTCAAAAAGGGGACAACAGCACTCCAGATCACTAAATCAATGCCACTTTCCTGAGCTACACACCAATTCTGTCCACACAGCCTAAAGGTAATTTTGGTTCAGTTGTTGTGACTTTGTTTTCCTTGTTTCCATGTACTTAGGGCCTGAAAAAAAAAAAAGTACAAGTCACACAGTACTTACTTTTCTGCCTTAGGGCTTCTGTAGCTGAAAAGACCCAGGTGACACAAGCTCTCCTCCTCTGTGCTGGCCATTCCACTGAAGAGTGGCTGGAAATTAGATTAGATAATAAGTACCCCCTGAGGTGTTGGATCAGGGGTTTTAACTTAGAGAGACGTGATCAGTTGGACCGAGAAATGTATTTTGCTGAGTATTGATGGGTGTAGAAATTTTCCTAAAATCACAGTACTGTAGCCGTAATATTGTTTCCTTTGTTTACAAGTAAGTTGTAGAAATCCCTAGAAGCTATGTAATTCTCTCATAAATGTTACAGAATTGTTCACAATGGCTACAGAGGTATTATAAATTTTTCATAATGTTTTGATTTTATTCTAATATATTTTCCATATGGCCAAATCGTACATTTTCTTATGCACAAGAGTCCAACATCCTATAAATGCATCTGTGGTGATTTTACAAACAATTCTCAGTAAAAGCCTTTCCCTGCAAAGAGTTAAATTCATGCATATAAATGAAGGAGGCATACAGACCTGAAGGACCAACCCTGCCAGACACTGATTTCAGCAGGGACTTTGCCACTACGAAGCTGCTTTCAAGAGAAATTTAAGAGAAAATTTCATCTTTAAGTTTCAACTCTGTTTTCATAAAAGCCATAGACGTTTTTGTGATGAATCTCAGAATTAGGCCTTGCTTGAAGCTCAAAAGACAGGTAACAGATTCTTCAGGTGTCTGATAGAACACTCATCTGATCTGAGGCAATAAAAAAGAGACAGAAAATGAGTCAACTGTTCTGCATATGATTAATCTCTGCAGACAAAGCCACGCATCCTCCCTGTGCAAGGTACTTTCACTCCCATAGCTTGAATATTCCTGCTTCTGCCAGTCATGTTTAGTTGTGGTTATCTTTAATCTGAGTCAAACTATGCCATTCTTTAATAATGCAAAACTAAACTGCCATTTCTCTTTGTGCTTCTGGAAGATGTTACAAATCAGGAAGGAAAGGGGAATGAACATGACCTTATCCAAAAAGCCCTGCAGTTTTCCTTCTACCTTGGAAAAAGCTGGGTTTATGTTTTCTTAGGGTAGAGGTATGTTAGTTTAACTTGATGCCAATCAAACTCTACAGGTTAAAAGGGCATATTTTGTTTCTCTTCAGTTCTGATATTAACCAGCAAAGAGACTGAAAAGCAGCTATCTGGACTTTAGGGACAGTATTTGAGATGTAACAATAACAATACTTGGAAAATAAAAACACATGCCTTGCAACTATTTATTATCTGCCATTTATTTTGGCAATATTGTTAAATCTGAAATGGATTAAAGGCATCTATAAATCATCATAAAATTTAAAGATTCAGAAGTCCATACCTTAAAGCAGACTTTAATTTTAACTCAGTTCCTTTCTCTATTTATAATCCAAAAATTCATTGGAACTGGCATTGCTGACCACAAAATACAGTAGGAAAATTGTAGGTTATGCAAGAAAAATCTGAATTTGATCTAAAAAAGAACCAGTACTTTGTCACTTGTTTTTATTAGGCCAGCCATTTTAGACAAATAGTGCATTTATAAATTATTATGTTTTAGAAATACTGGGGACTAACTTCCATTCACCCTCTAGATCAAAAGCACATGCAGGGGAAAAAAAAAAAAAAAGAAACAAAATGCTTATGTTGAGTTTGCCATTTCATCTAATAGTTATCCAGGAAGCTTTAAGTTGTTTTTGTGGATTTGATTTTTTTCTCTCTCTCTCTCTTTTATCCTTATGAAATTAAATAGGATTTATTAGCTCCTTTTCCAAAGTTCTGTGTGAAATTCCCTCTCAGTTTTAAGAGAGATTTCACTGCCAGACTGACTAGGCACAGTTGACGAGCTCCTCAGCCAAGTCATCAACGTCAGAAGACTCAGAGATGGGTTAAAGATGAAACTCTCCCAGAGGATACTGGCACAATTACCAACTTTGAGCACACATCCAGGGCAAAATACAGTGTTGATGTAAGTCCTCGTATCCCCACGGAAGCCACTTGCATCCTCTAGAGCCCAATTAATCCCAAGTCTGATGATTTCATCACAGTGTAGTTCAGAGTGTCCCCTTTAATTTTTAAAAAGTGATGAATTTCAGAATTAGGCTTTACTTGAACCTCAAAAGACAGGTAATAGATTCTTCAGTTGTCTGATAGAGCACTTATCTGATCGGAGGCAGAGAAGCGCCTCCGTTTGATCAAAAATACAGCGTTATTCTGTTTTTAAATGAAGCAAAAAGGCTCTTTATCTGGGTTTCAGGACAATACCCTTATCTTCCAAGTCAGTTGTTTTAGAGACTGACCTGCTGAGGTTTGTCAGGAGCAGCTGGGGAATGGCTCCCTAAGGGAATTGCTGCACAGGGTTGGTTGCTTCCAGCTGCAGATTCTCCCAGGTGTCAGGCAGTATGAACACCAGCAGTAAACTGGTGGCAGCTTCCTTCCTGGAAGGAAATAACCTATAAGGGCACTATCCAGGCCACTTCACTTGCCACATCACCCATATGTATTTAGCCATAGCCAGCTCTCCACATATGTGTGGTGCGTGCCCAGGACCAGGCACGGTCAAGAACTCCATCGATGGGAAGGACACAACTTGTATAAATGGTCCTGGAAGCAGAACAGTTTGTGGGCAGCCAAACCCTGACCCTCCTTGTACTTCACCAGTCAGTAACAGAGACACACCATATGTCCTCAGTCAGAAGGGTTTTCTCATTGCAATCCCCACAGTCTTCACAGTGATCTTGTGTTTGATAAGCAGGAGTTTGGGTCAGACAAAAATTATGGATGCACAGCTGCTTGAAAACATTGCAGTAAATCATTAAAACAACAAGAACCTTTGGCTATTTTCCAGCAATCAGGAGTGATGGTGCTGGGCAATGAACACAGAACTGGTCCAGCAACCAACTCACCAAGAACCTCATTCTTGTAATGACCACGGTCATCCATTTCAAAATATGTGGAGGTTTGCTATATATCATAATTCTTGAGTGGGTGGCCAAGTTGTTTGCTAAGGTTCCCCCAGTGCTTATGCAGGTTTGGATGAAACTCAGACTGAGCTTTGTAAAAGAGCAAAAATCTGCCATTCAGTCATAAGTTTTATAAGTGATCATCTGATCTTCTGATCAAGTTTTTTGTTGAATCTATTTCAAAGCTAATCAGAGTATAGGCTTCTCAGTGCTAACATATTCCCAAAATCTCAGAATTTTGAGGAATGACAGAATCTGATAGTTTCATAGCTACAGCCTTGGCAGAGGGTGGTTATTACATTTTAAACCCCCTGAAAACTCAGCTCTCTAGGTCTTTTCAAAAGTGCCCACACAGAATTTTATGCATCAGTTTTTATGACACTGATAACCACCAGGATAAGGAATTTGAAGTCCAAAAGAAAAACTAAAAGTTATTGACAAATGCTAAAGTGAAATCCCCCCTTCTTCCTTTCAGATTTAGTGCCATTTGAAAACTAATTATTAACTAGTGACTACACGTGACCTTCAGTTTTGTTGTACTGGTGTTTAATGATATTTAGAACAAGCTATAAAGAAAAATAACAAATCTTTCACAAAGTAAGCACAATGAAAATCATACGTTCTTCAGACCAGTGTTTGGAAAATGACATACAAGAACAAACCAGAACCCATAATGGAGTGGGATGTATGGACTGACGAAGCTGGAGCAGCACTGTGCCACTAAGGAGAAGGCAGGCTGGTCCTGGGTCTCAGGCTTCAGACCAGGGCAGCTTCTGGAAAAATCCAACAAAATTCTGTTGGGGGAAAGACAAAAAATGAGTTAAAACCCCCCAGCGATATATTAAAACTTGGTCATTCTTCTTTCTCTACAAAGAAATTAAAGAAGTTCATATATGGACTAGAGCAAATATTTTTGATCAAAGTCCCAGCTTTTAATAGGACACACCCATAACCCCCCTTGTGCCTTACTTTTGAATTATTCCCCCATAAAGCTTGTGTCAGGTCTGACACTGGTCCATGGCCTCTGGCAATGGTAGGATCTGATGTCCTCTAAAACGTGGGGAACAACCTATTCCTTTCTCTCAAGCCTCTGATCAAGGCTAAGGTTTACAAGGAGGCTGCCATGGTTCATCAGCTGCTCCATGTGTACTCTTCTCTCAGTTTTGAGTGGGCCTCACAGCCCTTTTCACACCAACATCTGCACTCACCTTGCCTGAGGAAGCACATTTATCAACTCATCTGCCTCGCGGAGACTCGTTCATCATTCCTGATCTCCTGCGGTGCTTGGTACCCTGGAATGGAAACGTTACAGCTCTAAATTCATTGTACTGAAAAGATGAAAGATTCAGATCAAGAAAACCTTTTTATCATTGACACTACTTCATTAGCAAGTCCAGATAACCAGTCCATGTTGACCATAATAGTTTGAAGACTGGGGGCCAGGCACCTTCAGAGGAAAATGAGTTCACTGACCTGACTAGTTCATTGAAGCATTTTCCCCTTCATTATGAGCGTTAGTTTACTAGTGCCTACATTTAGTTGAAACCAGATGTTTCTGATTTTTTGAAGACAACCTCACTGTGATGGCTCTGAAGCCTTGGTTTCCCTCTAGCCCTAGGTGTATGTTCAATTTGGGAGTCAATTAAGCTACAGATCAGCAGGTAAAACTGTTCAGAATTCCTGATCTACACTATTTGCTGAGCATAAGATTACATCATTCATTTGAGAGACTGGAGATCACAATGCCCTCTTACATTTATATCAAACCCCAATTCCCTAACAGCTCATGAGCTTTTCACTTGTCTGTAGAGGAATGGACTGTTCCCTTACAGAGGGGGCACATTCCTTACCTAGGAGAGAAACTCTCAAGTAGGTTAAACCTTCCATAATTCCTTTATATTAATAGAACCTTCACATTTACACTCTTGTAACAGAGACTGAAATAACCTAATGACACCTCAAAGCTAAGCAAATCAACTGTACAGCTTTTAATCCCAAATCCCAGACTGTATCACATCGTGTGAGACTCCCCTGCTCTGACTGGATGCTGTCGGACTTTTTGATGCTGCAAAGGACAAGACACAAGATAAGTAAAACATCCATTTTTTTTGCTCCTGCTGGATACTTGCCTCATGCTGACCAGAGAGGAAATGACAACCAGATGCCCCTGTGACCCCCTGTTCCCCTGAGGTGACCGATCCAAGTGGAACATGTGGTCGCCTCATTTGGGCAGGAGCCAAAGCCTGCTCTGTTTAATTGGCTGAATGGTCCCCTACAGCTGCAACAGATTAGGGACAAATTCTCTTCAAATAAAGCTGTGCTTTTTCTCCCCATCCCCCCACTTTAATTTGGGGGGTGTTGGGGAGAAATCATGCCTGGAGAAACATGTGCACATACGCCCAAGACTGAAGTTAATAAAAGTGTCAGGTAGGCAAACAAAATACCATTTATTATTAAACAGCAATAAAAGACCACATTGATGTGCATGAGGAATCAGGCAACCAGGGAGCTCAGGAGAGAGGGAGGGTAGTGGTGTCTCATGAATCTTTACAAAAGTTTCCTCTGATCTTTAATACCAGGCTCGGTGACTTGGGGAAAGGGGCAAACATTTGTAATGTCAAGTCCTAAGCCCCCTCTTTCCAATTCTACAGCAATTCACATCTGAGAGAATAAAACCAGCATGGCTAGAACAATCTGCTGCAAGGAGAAGTCCAAACTGTGAGAGCCACCTTGGAGGGCACTTTCAGGCCTGGCCCGGCCTGCCACTAAGCTCTGCTAGTCTAAAGAATAAAAAGAATATTATAAAAACCATTTTTTAAAATGGCATTTTAAAGATAAAGACATCTTCAGGGCAGAAGCAGGATGTTCATTTACCTAGAGATCCACTATCCGAGGAACTTCTGATGGAAGTGCTATATTTAGCAGCCATTCAGCTGGCAAATAAGTGCTCTGCTATTCATTATAATAACCTCAAATTTTCATGAAACAAAGCTCATTTTCTTAGACTTTGCAGAAGCTGACTTTTAACATAGGATTTTTGTTTCCTCTTTTTTCTTTCATTGGTTGGTCTTAGTCTTGGGTGTGGAAATGAACTCTTTAGGGGACACATATGGGACATGCTAAGGACATACCCTGGGGGAAAGAAGAGCCAGAGTTCTGTTCTGACAGCTCTGGAGCCATGAACAGACACCAAACTGTTCTTGCTGCAGAGATTCCTCTGGATCCTCCCAAAAAGCTTGTAAGTTTTTGGGAGATTCATTCATCAAGTCCAATGTAACATAAAGGTTAATGTTCCTACTTAAGTTTAAGGAAACATTATCTTCCTTTACCAGTGGCCTGTTAGGAAATGGAGTGCGACACCAATGCAGGGCAGGAGAATGACTGGAATATCAAACCTTTCTTCTACGCATTTGAGGAAAAAAAAGAGTAAAATGCATTATTTTTGCCACGTGTGCCGTTACACTTACTTAAAAACACTGGCTGTTCTTTTATTTGGACAGTGATTTGATAGCCCTGTGCCATCCAGACACACTTGATTGTCACCATTACATCAAACATATCCACATACCATACAGTCAAAACAATTATGCAATTATAGCAAATGTTCCAACTAAATTTTTCTAGATACCTCCCACACTGACTTCACAGATAAGAGCTCCTGAACACAGGAGCAGTCATTTTTGAGAAATAATTCAGTCAGAGCTGTTGCTGTACCTTAAGTAGTCTTTTACTTTAAAAAAAATAAAATAAAAAAATCTAAAAATAGGTTTGTTGTTCATTTAACTGAAAGGAGGGATCTTAGCAAGAAGTTGAAAACTCTGAAGTTGAGAACAAATACCTGTATGTAGGTCAGCAAGAGGAGTGTGTATTGCTCTGAGAAAGATTTGAAAGTGCTCAGAGCTATGGACTTTGCTTGAAGAATTTTTCTACCCTCAAAAAGATTAGACAGAATGAAAAAGCTCCTCTCGCTTGGAGGTATCAGAGTGTTTATTTCTCTCAATTCTTACTAATTATCTGATTTGTTTCTTTCCCAAAACACATCTTCTGAGGAGGGAGGGAATCAAATAACGAAAGATTAAATGAGTTATTGTGGAGATATTTTAGAATATTTGAAACACTTTGAAGAAACTCCTCTAGTTCTCTCTGTCCACATGCAGACTGCATACATCAGCATTAACTGGTTTTACATGTGTCCATTAAAAGTACAAATAAATATACTAATAAACATTTCGAATCGTAGTGATGGGCTTGGCAGTGCTGGGTTAATGGTCAGACTCGATGATCTTAAAGGTCTTTTCCAACCTAAATGGTTCTGTGACTCTGTGATTTGTTTTAGAACAATGCAGTTTCCTCAGCATGAGAATTCATCAGTATTTGCCGTGTATTCATCTCATTTAAAAAATGCAATTTCTTGTATCACTAAATACAGCCTTTTCCTCAGGCAGCAAAATGGTTTTGCATCACTTTTCAAACAGGATGCCAAAGGGGTGGGAATGGGACGAGCCAAGCACATGCTCACATTGTTCTCCTGCTCTATCATTCCACAAGCAGGAGGAGGAAGAGAAAGGGCACCCTGTGCCAGAAGCATTTTCCTCAATGACTCAAACATGATGGCACACTTTGGACAAACCCCACAGGCTCATCTATGCTGATGTTTTCCTGTACTCAGCTAATCTTCAAGTGTTTTGTGTTGGGAACAAAGACACTGAGAAATCCTTTGGTGGACACCTGTTTATCCAATCTACCATCTTTCTTCCACTGTTACCAAACAGAATTTGGTCACACAGACACTCACCTCCTTTAAATATTAGTTATATTCCTTCTATATTCCTATCAGGATTTTGTCCAACACAGGACTGCATCGCCCAGAAGGAAACCATCAAAGGCAAAAGCAAAATTCACAAATACAGTGGATACTTTAGTTTTTTTCCTTTCCTATTCCTGGTTTACGTAGTGTACAGAACTGTTTGTAAAATCAAATTTAAAACATGGGCAATTGAAAATCTGGCTTTGGAGCTGATATGGCAAAGCTATTTCATCTTGGTGTACAATCACAGTTTTCACAAAAGATTCCGTGATAACACACCATCAGTTTATGGTCTCCTTACACATCCTAAATAGTTATCCAAACTTTTTCTCATTTTGAGATCCAGGTTAAATACCGTATAATAGAGTAGCTTTGTGCTCCCCCTTGTCTCTTTGGTTTTCCTTTCCTGCAGCCCTGGCCACAAAATTCAGTCTTCTGCTGTGTCCTCAGCTGGCTCAGTCTGGTCAAAGCAGAGGAGCAGGGAAGTGCCAGCAGGCTCTGCCTGCTTTGTGTTCTCAGGACAGGGCAGCTCTCCCTGCCCTCCCTCCTCCTGCAGCAGCCGTGTTCCTGCACAGAGGCAACAGTGAGAGCCACCCCATGACATGTGCCAGCTCTGTTTTTCATATCTCCTTACCTTGTCTGGAGTGCTTTCAATACTTTCGTGTCACAGTACCATAGAGAATGACTGGATGGAGGTTTTGTTGGTTTTTTTTTCAGTCCAGAACAGTAATGAGCTTTCCTACAGGTGGTTATCTTGGACACATATGATTCTTGACCCATTTTTTTTTATTCCAAATAAAATCAATTTTATGCAAATGCAATCTCACATCGAAAACACGCTACATTTATATTTTTGGACCCTTTGACTTTAAAAATAGTCAACTTTTTGCTGACATTGTTGCATAAAATACACTTCGGGAAGCAATTCATTTTGAATAATTCAGAGTGTGTGAAAACTGACCCGTATTTTGGCATTAGACTCTAGTTCTATTTGTATCTTTATTTTTAAAAACCCTATTTTTCCGAAACTTCCAATTTTTTTTATATAGGATACAAGTATATTAAGAGATTGTTTTGTGATGCTTTTTTAGTCTGGTAAAGTCCAAACTTAAAACTTCGGCTCTGCAGGGCTGGATTTCAAGGGGCCTGTCTTGATAAATCGATACAGTAATCACAACAATCCTTACTTTGCTAGCGATAACATCCAGCCTCTGAAATTTCCCGGCAAGTTTTTCAGCCTTCCTGGTTTGATAGGCCCTGTGAGTAATAATTCTACCACAAAATGGTTTTGGTCCAGCTCAGTTCCACGCTGGCTGTGCAGACCCTTCCAGGAGGAGCCACGCAGGACTCAGCCCTGCAAACTGAGCATCCAGCCAAAGGCAGCTCTGGGTTTCGTTTTCCTGTACACAGAACAGCCCATCACTCTTTTTTTGGACAGATCCCACCATGCAGACAGGTTCCTCAGGGAGTAGGGGCTGTCAGCGTGGGGCAGGATGAGGTAGGGGTTATCTGCTTCAGTCCCTCCAAGGATAAGCCAAAAAACACTTGTTGAAGTACAGTTAACAGATTTCACAAAACAAGCTGCTCGTTGCAGTTGTTTTTCTCTTTACAAAAGCATCACAAAGCAAGACAGCACATAACTGAGCATAAAACTGAGTTTTCCCAAAGTATGGAAAAACTGAGCAATTCCAACAGACCAAATCCTACGCCAAGACTAATACCATTTTTTCATGCTTTCTCAAAAACCTGGGGAATTCTGCCCATTTCTGCTGACTCTGACCGGTGTTATATGCCATAACACCCGTCCTTCAAGCAGCTTGCTGTATAAATGTGGTTTCTCACAGAAAACATGACAAAAATCTCGCTACAGAATGTCACTGCTTTCTGCAGAATTCACCAGTCTAACACTACATGGCCATGAAGTTTGGCAGTGAATTCCAGATCAATTGCAGCTCTTGACATTTATCTAACTTGAATGCTACAGAACATACTTTTTGGGTTGATTCATATCTGTTACCAGCTAAATAAGGCTTTTTTTTTTTTTCCTTTTCAGCGAGAAAGGGTCTGCACTCGACATCTTCTTTTAAAGTTGGGCAGGCAGTTTCATTCAAACTGCAATGCTCAGCAACCTCTGATATTCCAGCAGCACCCAGCTGCTCTTCCATTGTCAAGAGATGCTTCAAATCTCTATTATAAACCCTATTTTTTTTTTTTTAAATGAGTTTAAAATGCAGCTGCAAAAATTGCTCTGGGATGAACCTTGGCATGCTGAGCTGACTGCTAGCCTCTCTTTCTCTTGTCTGCCCCCCCTGCCACTTTAAAATTTGAATTTAGATTTATTCTGCCTGGAGATAGAGGAAGGAAAGCGAGTAATAAAAATAACTTATTCCAAAACTAATGGGCATACACCAAGCCATCAGATATCAGGTATGGGGTTTGACTGCATAATAAAATAACCATGTTGGATGACATTTATTTGCCAGTTCCAGACCCCAAAATCTTCACAACATTAAAAGAAAAAATGTAACAGGTAAGTTAAAGGTCATGCATCTGAAAAAGCTCATCCATCACCGAGTCTGGATTCTCTTTCAGGCCACCTATACAGGGGTCCAGGGAGTCACTCTGGGTACTGAGGAGGTAGTCAGGCTTGAAAGCACTGTAACAGTGCTTTAATATACTGCTTTTATCAGCAGCAGATCGATACAATTATGTAAACTGTGCATGTTGTATTTCAATAGATCAGAACATACCGTTGTATGACTGTGCCAGTGTTGCTCTTTCCCCAACAGGGAGTTCACTCTCAACAGTGATGTAAAGCAGAGCTTTTAGGAGGCAGACAGTTAATTGTCATGAAAAAGGTAATAATATGTGCTGTCTAGGTGATGCATTCTCAGTGACTACCACGCTGATACAATCAGCAAACTACAGAAGGTTCAGAGTTAGCCTTCGTTCATGCTGGAAGCAATTAGCTATTAAATTGATCTCCAACTATTAGAGCCCATGGATGGGATGCCCTCTCTCAAGTATCCAACCAGCTATTCCAGCAGCCTGTTTTTGTGCCTGAAGCATTAGGATGAACTGGAAAGGACCCTCAACTTTCATCCAGAATCTCCATGCTTTTGTAGGTTTAATTAAGATTGTGCTCAGTAGAGAAATGTAAAGTTTTGCTCTTGATGTTCACACCCATATTTGCTCACAGATATTAGGATCATAAGTACCAAATAAAAAATGCTAAATAATGCTATCTTAAGTCTCAAAACATTAGTAGAAAACCAAGTCTCATTTTGTTTGTGAAAGAAAATTCCAGAAGCTGCATTTGCCGATATTAGAGCCTTCCAAAGATGCTCTGGGATCCCAGCAAAAGTAACTATTTTCACCTGACACACACATATTACATACCTCAGGAAAAGAAACGATTTGAAAAACTTTCCTAGGACCCAGTGACATGGACTTCCTCACTCTGCCAGCAGCAGCACAGTTCACATCAGGGTGATGCAGGTAATAATACAACAGCAGCTGTAAAATAGTCTGTCAAACAACAAATTCAATCATGATCAGCACGTGCTTTGTCACAGGTAGATCTCGAGCCCTTTGTCTCACCTATCACATCCCTGCTCGCTGCTAAAAATTATTTGGCCCCTTACAAACTATTACTGTGTTCTGCTTTGAATAATATCTTGCAGCAGTAAGTTAATTTATTAGGACATACTTCATTTTATATATCATTATTTTGGACACATTAAAGAAAACCAGAAGCATTCTCAGTAATTCACCTCACATTTCCTCATAAATAGATGAATAATCCTGTTCACATCACTCGTGCTTAACAGACTTAATAATTCTCTTCCATCTCTGTATGTGAGAGGCTTCATAACTCATCACATCTTTCATCATTATTTACCCCTAAATTTCAAAGTTATATTTTTAGGGCATATTTTCTTCCTCAGAAATTTCTCTTGTAACTTGTTGGTAAGCGATGGAAATATTAGTATTTTGCTAAGGGGCAGTTAAAAGCTAAAGTATCAAAGCTAATCTAATGACAGTTCTACATGAAGTAACTCCCAAATTGTTTTTTAACTCTTTTTGTGCTCTTCATTGTACCTTGCATCAAGGGTCCACAGAACTATGCTATTGTGGCCTTTTTTTCTATGAAATTCTTATCCCAGAATTTTCATGGCCCGAAGGGATAGAAACATATTCCCAATCCTTTTCATTGCAGGGAGCTAATCTAGGACAAATTCCAGGGCTTTCATCTTCTACGTAAAAATATATAAACTGTGGAAATCCAGGAAATAGGGTTCTTCATGTTCTGTGCAAAGGAAAAAGACCACAGTGCTGCAGCAAGGCAGCAGCCAGAGCTACATGCACCGCATACCAAAGACAGCTACAAGGGCATCTCTGCTTTTCCCTTTGCACTAGAATGTATGAACAGTGCACTCTATTGCTAAGCCCCAGGATGAGAGTTACACTTAAAAAAGAGGGGGGGGGAAACTATTACTTCAAACTTGGCAAAAACATATAGGTATATATATTTAGTTCTAAAGTAATAATGTGAAAGCTTATAAATGAGTACAGTTGATTTATTTAAAACTTAGCAGCCTTTGAGCCAAAGCTTTGCAGAACGGGTATGCTCAGGGCAGTGACGTGGCATGGCAAGGAGCACAACAAGCTGAAGTTGCTAATTAAGTTCACTTTAACTTTCCATTAGGAAGCGTGGGTCAGGCACTTACAGTCTGAGGGCTTGCCACTATTTGGGTTAAATGAAGTGTTCCTTACAGCTGTAATCACGCCATACAACACAATTTTGGCCACGGCCATTTCCTCTCTGTCAGAAATCCATCCACGGTTACAGTTGGAACCCATGTGCAGGCGAGGATTGATTTCTTGACGTTTTGTCAGTGCCACTTCTCCCTGCATGAGTGCCGATCTGATTAGAGGGAGAGCTGTGCCTTGGTGGAAGGCATGTGTTCCATTTCCTGCCCCTGGCAGCAACCCGCTCCGCAGGGTTCCACCAGCAGCTCGTGTTCAGAGAGTCCCTCCTCTGCCTTGCCCTCACCCAGAGCAGGGAAAGAGGAATGAAAAGTTGGTAAAAAAACAAAGGCAGAGAGAGATAGAGAGGGAGAGAGGGAGGAAAATTCGAGTAAACAGCATAGGAAATTTAATAGAGACTGAGAATAAATCTCCATCCCTAATCCCTTTTCACCTTTTTTTAGGGCAGATCAGATTAGATTAGCAGGATTTCACTTTTTGGTGCAGAACAGCACATAACAACAAAATTTAAACAGCAGGAGAGAGAAGGGAGGGAGACAATGAACTCCTATGCTAGAATTTTAGCAATATGGTGAAGAGAAAGCAACATTTTCTCAGATTTTGGTTATTGTGCATTGTAAGTGATACCATCTCAATTTCACTTGCTGAGTGGCTGCAGAACAGCCTGCAGAAAACTGGAACGAGCCTCCAATCAACTGCTCCAATGACAGTCATCACAAAGCTGGGAAAGGAAAGCTACTCCCAAGCTAGCTCTCATTAACTGTTCCCACACCATCTTTGCTGCTTAACACAAGCTGTTGCAGCCAGCAGTTTATTCCATTAGGTTCTGAGATTACAAAATAACCCTGAAAAAGAAAGACACTGGCAATAGTAAGAGATGGAAGAGGAGGAGGGAAAAAGAGGAGGACAGGAGCTGAGAGACAAGGAGGTTCCTGAATTAGCTGGATTTAACCATTCAGTCTTATATGCTTCAAAAGAAGTGTCCATAATCATTGCTTATGAAGAAAGGGAGAAAGAAGGAGGAGGCATACAGATATCATCTAACTTATTACTGGTTTTGGTTTGGTTTTTTTTTTGTCAGAAGCATTTTTAATTAACATTTTTAAAAGCAGCAGTTTTGTTACAATCATGCATTCATATGTTTAAAATCTGCTTTTTATTGGACAGATGATTTAATCACCAAAGTTTAAAGTATTTTATATATGTAGACGTTACACAGAAGTCCAAAAACTTATAGGTTTTCTGATGGCAGGAGGACGTGACACATGACAAGTGTCCTAAACTGTTCTCCCAGTCCAAAGATATAACTTGTTCAAAGGCAATCTGCAGGTTTCTGAAACAGAGAACTATTGGACTGGTTTCTGATATATTAGACACCTCTTTCATGGGATCTAGGCTTTGTAACTAGAGATATATTGTTGAGGAGAGCATCCACAGGCAGGTGTCTGAGACTGAGAAAAAACAATATTTGCAGCTATAAAGGTCTGTTTCAAATCTGGAAAAGATAGCAGGGTTTACTACCTATAGTGGTATTGGCCTTTAATGTGCATTATTGGTGAATTCTCTGCCTGCACAAAATATATCACCTATATCTGAGATCAAGGCTAGACTGTTTTGTTTACTCAGAGAATGAAAAACAATGACAAAATCAACAGCAACAACAACAAAAGGAATCAAATCACAAAATCTCCTTACAAGAACTAACTACTTTCATGGAAGTGAGAGAGGAAGTTCTCTGCATCATCAGATCACAAATCAAATTACGAAATCATAAATGAATACTCACTAGAACATGCAGGTAAGAGAGAATATTGTTTTGAAGTCATCCCCAAAAAGCAATTCCATCATTAGCCTCAGTCTCCCATTGCAGTTTTTCTCAGGTGAGGCAGATTGGATGGGGTCCCCAAAAGCCAAATGCAAAGCTAAGAACACCAACCCTCTCATTTAAAAATGAAAATATTTTTACTTAAAGTCAAATGTGGACTGAATGCAAAAGGTGTAAGCTTTCATACCTCACTTCCAATGCAATGAGCCTTGTAAAACCATCTTTAGCTTGGCAAGAAAAGAGAAAAAAAGAAAGGAGGAGAAAATATTGTTCATCACGCTAAGGTCAGAGCGATACAGCATAAACAAAGAAAAAGAAATTTATTTGCTTGAGCTGCATGCTGAAGAAAAGAAGCCAAGGCTGTTACGTTACTACTTCACAACTCAATGACTTTTGTGCATTGACTTACTGGTTTCATTCCAGTTCCTAGAGGAGAGTTGCTCTGTTTGGTGGACACTTTCTGCAAATGACAACATCTTGAGTGGGTGGAAGGACTTCCTTCATCTCAGAGAGGGTCCTTTTCCTGATATTAGAAGGACACAGATAAGTTATTTTAAGTAAACTTTTAGGGGTTTTATTCTATAAACATAATCAGTGCTTGTAGCTTCTGATACTTTTCATGAATACTGAATCACTTTGAGAAAAAGACTATTTATATAAAAATATGCACAAAAGTTAAGAGAACCACTGATCAGTTACTGAAAGAAGATTACAAGTCCATAATTTGGAAGCAATGATTGTGCTGAATTAAAATAATTCTAATTGGTTTAAAGACTTTCAGAATGAATGGCAAATTGATAATAAGCAATTTCACTAAGATAGCATTACAATGCCAGGGATTCTTTCAAATCAATTCCCATTTCCTCCACAATAGAGGTCTGCTGATAGTAATTGCAGAAAACACATCTTTACTGACAGAGTAGATCAGCTTTTGTCTCTGAAATCGGATCAGCTCACCTTCTTCAATTGCTGTTTTCCACTGAGCTCCAAAGCAGTGTAAGTGTTAAACAGCTGCATGGTGGGGGTTGCACTGGGGGCCCAGGGAAGAGACACTGGGACTCATGATCTGTGCACACAAAGTGCCCAATATGTTATCTGGAATCCTGGCGTGTTTAAGGATAATGCTGACTGAACCAGGCATTTTAGATGGGCCTGGAAAATAAACCAAAAGTAAACCAACTTTGATCTGTGGAGGTCAAAAGCTTAAGAGACGTTGTTGCCCTTCAGCAACAATGACTCCTGACGAAGCAAGACTGTACAACATCAGTGTCAGTCTGTCAGGCATCTTATTCCTTTCAAAACTATATTTGCTAGAGACTGAAGTTTTCCAGGAGTGAATCCTTTAAAAGCTCTGACGCAGCCCCTCCCTCACTAACACAAACCATGTGATCCCACCAGCACTGTCTGTGGTGTGACCACAGCAGTCCTGCATTTGGGACATGAGAAGCTGCTGCATCTCAGAGAGGAGGCAACACCACAAAGCCCTGTCATGTAAGAAGGCAAAATTAGCAGCTAAACAAGATAAAAAGCAAATAGCAAAAGGCATCAAGAGGGAAAGAATAAGAAATAGTAAGCCCCATGGAGGAAAAAGCACGGTCAGAATGTGTTCCTGGTGATTACACGAGCACGTGAATATTTCCAAGATTACATAAGAAGCCATCCTGCATTTACCAAAAATCTACAACAGATATTTTTCTCATACCACTCTTTACATTTGCAAGAAATCCAAGTGCTTACAATGAGGTACTTGACAATTTTCCAAATCCCTGGGGGTTTGATCTTTTCCAAGATGATGGTAAGTACAGAGTTCAATGTACAAAATAGGAAATCGAGAGACGTCGTTATTTCATTACCTCTTCAAGATAAGGCTCAGCCAGCTTCTCAACGACAAAGTGACTGCACCAGATGCAGAATTGAAAGGGTGTTGGCTTTCCAGAAGGAGAAAACACTGATTGCACATAATGAATGGGGATTTTGACTCAAAGAGAGAATGCCAACAAAGCTTTTGGGACATACTGAGACATGGCTGCTAATGTGAATCTCTCATGTCCAGCCCTGGCATTGAATGTTTCACTGCATCGTGGGAGCTGACTATCACACCTAGACAATTAGGAGTTTCTTCTCATCACCAGCTGTGCAGGTTGACCATGACTGAAGCTCTCCCCAAATAATCCTTATATATATATATATATATATATATATATATAATCCTTATATATCCTTCTCTGTTCATAGCATTTACACAAAGACTAATTTCACCAGTAATCCTCTGAGTTCTTGCTTTCTAGTGATTTCCATAAAGACTGTGGCAAATGAAGTTTCCCTTAAAATGGACTTCATGAGTGACCCAAACAAGCCTTCTGTAGTCCCAGTCCAGCCAAACTGCTCACAGGCATCTTCCTTTGCACTGCAGTTTCAGCAACTTCATTGCAGCATAAACAACTCATCCCCAGCAGCCACTCTTCAATAAAGGCAAGGGCATTGCTTTGAACAACATAATGAATATTATTCTGGATGTTAAAGACTAGGAGAATTTCCTGAGTCCTATGTAGAGTCATCAGTGCGAGGTACAGAGTCTGCTAAGGAGAATCACTGCTCTCCAAGATTATAGGTTGTTAAATCATCACCTAACACAAACTGTAAATATTGTCCTAGAATGACAAGTGATTGAGGAGACAGAGATGCTGCTCAGAGAACTGCTTCAGTACTCTGCTATCAGCTCTCTGTTCAGTTCCTGAGTCTGCTGATCTTGTGGGATGTATATCAACACTACTTGGGCTTTGCTCTTTCACTACACGCTGAACAAGGAACATCATCTATAAAAGTCAGGTAATTAAACCCACTTTTTATTCATTTCAAATTGAAAGGAGATCTGTGAAGGGCCTCTCACTGACAGAATGAGAGGCATAAGTGTGTAATAATGGACACTGTGAACTTCCACTCAACAGCAATACAGGAAAAATTTCTGGTTGGTGAGTTCAGGGCAGATAAGAAGTTTTTTTCTCTGCAGGTTGCATTTGCCTTGAAGGGAAAAAATAAACCTCACACATTGCAGATTCTAGCACAGCCTGAATAACAGTATTACATGGGGCAGAATGTTTTGGTTTAGTAATAAAGGTATTTTTCTGGCTGAAAAAAACCCTAGAAGATTCTGGCCAGCTCTCCTCATGACTTTCATTCCTTCCATATAAAGTTTAGGCTAAGCAAAATATTAATGTTGTGTTTCACTGCTGAAATGAATGACATTCATTAAATTCACTTCACCATGCTTTCCCACTGTTGGGTTTGGCAACAGCACAGAGGCAGACTGGAGATCCCTACACTGCTTAAGTGCACAGTGAAGATTTGTTGAAGTGAGAAGAGAATGAGGTTTCCAAAGTACAGCACCTCAGAGGCAGTAAATTAACTGCAGTTCTCTCTCAGCTATACCACCGACTTGCTGCACACCTTGGAGATGGTTAGCTTTTCCCTGTCCTTTTTTTCTGTCTTGTCAAGTTATATTGTCATGCTTTGGGCAGCCAGCTCTTGCATTTTGTGATGTAATAACTACAGACAAGATCAGTCAGAGACTGTTGGTGCTACTGTAGTAGGTACAATAGGTAATAACGTCTTTGCAGGTTACAGGTTAGCATAGATGGTTCAGAAAAGAGTAGATAAATGATGCACAAATAGAAAGGTTCTTCCTTAGAAGTCTGTCTGGTCAGTACATCTGAAAAAAAGAGGACAGATTTTGAGTTTCACAGAATTCTATTAGTTCTATGGCTGGGAAATCCAGAAGGAGTGTTACTGGAGTATCATGCCATGACAAGCACAAAGTAACCCCAGTGAAGTAAATGACATTAGAGTGGACCAAAACAACAATACTCAATTGTTGCCGTTGAAAGGAAGTAACATTTTTATAAACACAGAATCCTAATGGTGCAGGCATATTATGATAAGAGAAAGCTTTGAAATCAGATTTCAAGAAACAAAAATGCACATGCTGTTGAGACTGAAACACATCTCTTCTTTCCCTCTGCAGAAAGTGGTTCAGGAAGGTCTACCACAGGTTCCAGTGAGAGGGGATGGTAAAGGCACAGTGCTACACTTTTCACTTATCCTTCTCCTGATCCCTGCAATCACTTTAGAGTCTTGATTTCTAAGTCACGCTTCCTATCAAAACCTGACTTGACCCATGATTTGGGAACAGTTACTTCCACAGTATGGGTCTGCTAAAGTGGGAGTGCTGAATGACAAGCAGAAAAAAAGAAATCCAAGGGTGAAACACAGTGAAGGAGAACACCTGGGATGTTATATTGAAGGGCTAGTGAAAGAGGGGGAGAGAAAGAAGTGTTATGTGACAAATTTAAAAGCCAACAATACAGAGGGGTCTGTTAGTCTCCCAGTGAACAAGAAATTAATGTGCAGTATTCTTACTGGAGCTAAAAAGAATGACATACAAAGAGAGAAAACAGCAGACTTCACACTGCTTACCAATTACCACTGTTTCTTCTCAGGGTCTGTAACTAGTTGTGCTTAGAAAGTTGAAGATAAATGGTATTGATTTAAACACATTACTAATAGTACCTTCACTGCAGCAATTGGATTTCACCCAAATTTCTGCTGCACCTAAATTATTCTGTCATTCTAGCTACTCCTGTAAAAATGCAAATTTGTCTTCTGAAAGTAGGATAAATTGTGCCAACGATCACCACAGCATTTATGACCAAAAATATTTTATTAAAAATGTCTGGATATTTTCAAATAGTATTCCAATAGGCTGTCAAATTAATAGTGAAAAAAAAACCCCATAATTCAGAGGTGTAAGGTACTAAGACACCTGGCTATGGACAGTTGAAACCTACCAGCAGATAAGGACACAAATTTGGAAGAAGTACAACCCTTTCAAAAGCCTTCTTTCAGCCATTGAAATGTGAAGTATGTATTATTTAAACAAAGAAACCGAATGCCTACACGGGGCAGGGGTAGGAATTTCCCTGAGCAGTTATTTCAATTATCCATCTGTTTAATCAGAAGGCTGCCATTCTGCTCGAGGAGCAGCAGGACAGACACACACACACCACGATCCCACACCCCTGCAACGGTGTAAATGCAGAGCATTCCACTCCTGTGAGTACAGTTACTCTATTGTGAGGTAGCAGAATTCAGGGCATTGAACAGATTGATCAAACAAAGCAGTTTCTGAAATCTGTGGGACCTTTAGCACAGGATGAGGCTGCAACTGTGATAACAGTTTAAGAAGATCCAAGATCACATTTGAACTGACAATAACAGAGTACAGATGGAAAAGTAATTTTCCCACAAGCTGCATGTGGTTAAGACACAGAACTGATGCATCAAGATCATGTGGAATAAGCAGTGACTAACTACCATGCTTATCTCACTTCAGCAAGCCTCCCTGCCTAGAGGTTTGAGTTCTTTTAATCAGTGTTTGTACCTGTGTAGTCACTTTACAGTTTATACCATCTTAGCAGCTTTAAACTGTTTTCTTAAGCTTTTGCAGAAGACAGGAAGAGATTGGGTGGAGCAGAATTTGGAGAAGGCATTAGAAATGCAAAGGATTCAAGGTCAGGGTGGGAGTGGGATCCTACAAGAGGCAAGAGAAGATCTAAGGTGACAAGTAAAGCAGAAAGACTGCATGAGGTGTCACTGAGCCACTGCTGCTGGTAATGGAGCTGTAAGGAATTGTCTGTAGAGTCATTCAAACAGGTGCCTGCGCTCTTTGTCTGCACAGGTTCTCTCGGTTGCAGGCAAGTGGATCCCAGGCTAAGCATGGAAAATGAAGAACCTGAAAGGATGTGGAAGCAGAGAGTGACTGTAGTTCTGGGGGATTGATCCTGTGTGTGTAGTAAGAAGAGGTACAGAGAAGAGCATTAAGGAAATGTTCATCAGAAAAAAAAAAATTATTATGAGTCAATGCAGCAACTCAAGGGAAACTCATGTACATCACTTTCATACTGCTCTGAAAATGTATTATGGAGAGGCAAAATTAAATACCACAGGCCAGAGCCTCAAGCCTATTAGTGGATCAACAGCATTTTTGTGGTAAGTCTTTCAAATCTAGTTTTACTTGCCTCTAAAGGATCCTTAAAAAGACTTTTAAAGTTAGCTCTGCTGGCTTTGGCTAACTATACAGAGCAAGGAATTGATTGCATTCCTACAGAAATACCCCTAATAACTCCTTAGAATGAGCTGTGGCATTTTTCCACTAATTGTAGAAATAACTAATGGGCACCTTGAGCATGTGTTATTAATCTGTCTGCCAATTTCGAGAGATTTCAGTTGTGAAGAACTACAAGGCAGTATTTGCTCTAGAGCACACTCTGCACCAGTAAAAATAAAACACACATTGTGAACTGGAAAAACAAAGAGGAATTTTTATCACTCGCCTGTGTTATCATTAAAGATACAAAATCCTGTGTTAGCTCCACAAAGAGGAGGGGATTAATCTGTGTTCAGTTTCCTTGCACAACTATCACAAAACCTATAGGAACTGTAAGATATTGTATTCCAAGGTCCATAACTCTCTTCAGAACATCAAAACAAAATAAAGCACAAGAACTTGAACAAAATTACAAATCCCATAAGGAAACACCTTTTTTTGTGACTAAGCTCTTCTGAAGAAACTCTCTTGTATCTCACACCTTTACTTCATTTTCCTTACCCAGTTCTTGGTTCTCCACATTCTTGT
This sequence comes from Empidonax traillii, assembly GCF_003031625.1. NCBI lineage: Eukaryota > Metazoa > Chordata > Aves > Passeriformes > Tyrannidae > Empidonax > Empidonax traillii. The sequence continues at coordinate 105,913 of NW_020956609.1, forward strand.
TGCAAAGAGTTTTCCTACAACAAGTAAATTTGGCATTTCTAAAATGTTGGCAGTCAGCTGGAACAATGCAAAGACCTCCCCTGTGTTTCCCAGCTATTATACTACAATGCTAAAAGCCTGGGAGCAGCTTCAGCTTCCTGCTTTCAGCCATTGGCCCACATTCCAAATTGGCCTTGTCTTTATTGCCAGTGTGACAACTGTGTTGAGATGACCAACTTCCAAAATTTCTTATTGACATTCTTCCATTCTGTATAAATAAAAGTGGAGAAACCAGACGTTGAACCCAGATGTGGCTGTCTGTGGAAGGCTGATGACTGAAAAATTGAGCAGTGTATAACAAATATTTTCTCTCAGCTGAGGTGTTCTCAGTACAAGTCCAATTTTGCCAAATCAACATCGTATAATTAAAACATGTTATTGGCAAATTTATGTGAGGCTTTCTATGTTATCCTCACTCATCTCTAAGTTCTGCTGGAGCTGAATCACATCCAGAATCAGCATAATAATATCTGGGATTGACATGAAGGATAGCTCAAAAGAAAAGAAATGAAAGAGGAGTAGAAAAGCAAAAACCTTATAGTTGTATTTATAACCTCTCCACAGGTTCCAAGTCAACTTTAACTGGGCCCCCAGTTAATCCTAATACAGTCTTCCTGTAGAATTTCTAATTAAAAAAAACACCTAAAAACCCACAAACAAACAAAACAACAAAACAAAAACAAACAAAAACCAAAACAAAAAAACAAAACACAAACACCCCAGCCATAAACAAATAAAACAACCCCACCAAAAGATGTTCAGGTACCATATTTCTTCATCTGCCTTCCTTGAGTGCAGTTCCATAATGAGTGTTAACAGGGCAGCTTTAAACACTAAGGAGTGCGTTTGCAGTGTAACGTGCAGAGATTTGAGCGACAATTTCCCATTAACACTAATGTGCCCTGCATGGTTAAATCCCTAAACACCACCTTGAAAATTTAGTTTCAAAAGTGCCCATTACGTTGGGGTGTTGATTTTTTTTCTGAAAGAGTTGTTAGTCTGTTAAACACTGATTGCTCTCTCACACTCGTCAGACAGAACTCTTAGTTTCAGTTTAGACAGTTAATCAGAACATACATTTTTGCAACAAGTTCACATACTAAAAGAAATTTTTTAAATTACTCTTTAGAGCTGACACTGATTAATGTCTTCAGAATGCCTCATTTAAAGATCTACTCATAAATGTTAAAAGCTTCAGATAAATCTATGATATAACTACAAATTTCGTTCACAAAGGGCCATGCTTACTTTTTCATAAGCACAATAGGCACCACATTAAACATAATTTTGGTCACAGTTTTTCTATCATCAAGTGAATATATGCATATTTGTCCTGGTTTAGTTTTTGTTGGGTTTTTTTTCTTTTTCTTGCTAGGCATATAAAGCATTAACAAGAAAACAAGGAATTTCACACTCAAGATGTGAGTGCACATAAAAGCATGTAGAATGCAAGAGGAAAAATGGAAGCAACAGGCAAGATTATGATTACAACCAAGTTCTGAGTGACAACAATGTAAGCATTAAAGATAAAGTACGAAAACAAGTTGGTCCCCACCTTTCCTACTCTACAATTTAAGCATGTGTCTGGTTTGTAAATCATGAGATGTTAAATGAAATGAAGTACAGACTATGCATGAAAGGGATAATCTCATTTTCTCGTGAAGAGGCACGCACCATTGGAGCAGTTTGCTGATTACATTCATTAAGGAAAGCAGAGTTATCTGGGTGTATGCTGGGGGAGGGGAGATGAGTGATAGAAATTCTTGAATATATTTTACAGAGGAAGCTGATATAAAATGCCATATAGAGTCAGTGGGTATCTATCTATATATGTATATATATGTATGTATATACACACACTCTGGCTGGGATTTATGAAAGGACATGAAGACATGGAGCCCACTGCATTTACAGCGTTTTGCTTGGTCTTTTTAGTGGCTTTCAGAAGTGGAAGCTTGCCATCACGTACAAGCATTTAATTCTTCAAAAAGCCCAATTCCTTCTTACGAGACAATAAAGTACTTCCTCTTGCAACAGCAGGTAAGCACCAAAGGCATCCTTAAAAATCTAACCCCAGTGTGCTAAAGACTCTTAATAATCTTTAAACTAAATACAATGCCACTTCCTCCCTGGTACCAGGATGTTGTAAAATGTCTAATTAGTCCTTATAATAGCACTGACACCTCCGCTGCACATAAAAGAGGACTTTTAATTTACAAAAGACAACTCTGGTTGTCCTGAATTTTACCCTTAATTAGACTGTAAGACACAGCTCTATTTGGCTCTTAACCAACATATGAGGTACTGGCTTAGGGTACAAGGTAGATTTGTGATGATTTAGGTTTCTATTTCATGGATTATTTAACTATTTAATGAACTAGAAAGAAATATTAAAGCAAATATTTTAAACATCAGGTAAAGGACCCAGTTAAAGACAAAAAAGAGGTCTTCTTGTTGATTTTCTTATACTGGTTCCAAGAACTGCCTAGATTTTGGAAATGGCTTTGTGATATTTAGATTTTATATTGGTGCAATAATTGTGGGCAGTAGGGTACTGCACCTAGCCATGAAATTCATCTAAAAATTAAATAAGAGGCACGATGAAAAATACAGAATTCACTTGTCCCAAAGGAAATATAAATAATTTTGAAAGCAAAAGTGTTTCTGTGGCAACACGAACTTTAATAAGTCAAAATTTGCAATACCAGTAAGCTATACCCCAATTACAGGTAAAAGCATTTATCTGAATAAGAGGGCCAGTGGAACTTACAGTCACAGAGGTGCCTGATGAATTCAGAGAAATGTTAATAAAAATCACCATGCAGCTCACAATTTTAGGGCACACAAACCCTAAAAGAAGGGGAAATCTGCACTGGGATATGTAAGGAACTTACCATGTCATTTGACAAGTGCCCTTGACTGTCATCCAGTTCAAACAGGACAAAGAAGAGGAGCAGCCCAACAAGCCCTTTTCTTTTTGTGGCAGCACATCTGGAAGTGGAAACAAGTTGGCTGATGTCTTCCTGTAATTCTCTTCCCAAAGAGGAGCTTCCAGAAAGCTCTTTATGTATCCCCCTGTAATGAACACAGAATCACAGAATATGCTGAGCTGGAAGGGACCCACAAGGATGATCAAGTCCAGCCCTTAGCCCTGCACTGGACCATCCCCAGGAGTTACATCACACACCTGAGAGTACCATCACACACACAGGAGACAGTAAAACTTCAGGAAAACTCTAAAAAATGTGCCCATCAAAAGCTACCTGGAAATACAAATTCAGGCACAGAAGACTGTTTCATAAGAAGTGGAGATATTTGGGAAACAGATTGTCTGCCCTGCAAGTGGGAAGAAAAACACCCAGCAATTTAAATTCAAAAATTTCAGTGGATCTACAGAATAACTCCATGTTAAATCACTATGCTCTTACATGACAAAAATAACTAGAATAATTAATCAGAATTATTTTTCTCACCTTCTTTGGAAATGTTAACTCAGTCCTCAAAGCAAATAAATTGTTTTCCTTTGGACAACCTCTACAATCAGAGTATTGGATCCATACAGACTTAAGGGGTCTGCACAGCTCTTCACTACCCACTCAACCTCTAAAACAACTCCTGGTGAGTGTGTGAGAAACTGCACTGCAGTGTTAATAGATGGAATAAATAACAGGATGCTGCATAGTGAGGGATCATGTCCACCTCTACCTCAGTCCCAGCCATCTCCCCTTGAAAATTACCTTGACCTGCAGACACTGGAAGGGAAGTGTAGGGTCAGAGCAGCAACCAGGACCTTTACCAGGGACAGAGGTAGATCTGTTCAACAGGAATTGTCTCCAGCTATGAACTGATACAGCCCAGCCCAGGCTAGAGGGGTTATTGAAAACTGAATGTACCTGGCCTGTATTTCAGTGTACACAGTACTGCCTGAGCAACACCTCCTCCACAATTGTTGTTCCAGAAGTCAAGAAAAAAGATTGGGTTTTTAATAATTGAAAAACACGCTTATCCAGTCTATAAGGCCTAATTAAAAATTTAGAAACTCATCATGATCACCTATTCATTTCAAGGGAGAATGCTGGAAAAGAGACAGGAGATAATTATGTATAAATAAATTAAAATAACAAGAAAACCTACTAGAAATGTGATGGCTATGTTTGTGACTAACACCAGAATTCCAGCATGCATTATACTCTACAAGAATGAATACAAAATCTTCTCCCTCCCATTACCTGACCCATGACACATTCTAGTACTAATCTATGCTTTGGTTTACCAGGAGACACTTCCATTGTGCTGGTAAGACTAATCTCAAAATTCATTGCCAAACTAGTGGGCTCAAGAAGAAAAATGAAAATAATCAAAGAGAATGCCTCAAATATGATGAGAGACTGACAAGAACATGAGTGCTTTCTATGGACATGAGAAGGATTGGAAAGGCCTGAAAGAAATATAGACAGGGAAAGTATGATATAGAAAAGATTTCTGGGAAATGGCTGCATTGCCTAAATCGTTATAAAATAGCATTTGGTGAAAATAAAAAAAGTGGTTAAAAGAAATAAATGTGGTAAAAATAAACAAATAATCAAACAAATCAATAGAAGTGTTTAGATAAATAAAAGTGGTTAAATAATGTTATTCACTACACATTATGTTACAGAGGTCATTGAAATAATAAAGATTAAAATTATATTTTCAAAAGCATTCACAAGGGATCACCAAATATGTGGAGTAATAATTAGTGACAGTTCACACTTCAGAAGTAAGAAAACAAGTTCTCCAACTACTGAACACCAGAATGAGAACCATGAAAGGATAAATCATTCTATTAAAAAACAAGTGACTTGCCTGGATGATTGGACATTTGCATTTAAGATATTTGAAGAAAAGCTTTAGAATGGGACACTACTCCTTAGATGGGAGAAGTGAATCAGGTTTTGGAAATTGTTTCATGATATGGACCAGCTAAAGATGTGCCCAGAGAGACAAAAAAAATTACTACTGGTTTTAAAAACCATCTTTTATGAAAAAAGAACTGAAGCAGGTGAAGCTGCAGAAAGAAGCTTGGAAGACAAGACTGTATTCTTCAAAACATAAGTTATTGTAAAGAGGATACTGTTAATCTGTGGCAGACAGGATGAGCAAAATTTGGCTTGAATTGCTGCGAGAAATAGGAAAATCTTTGTCTATGTAAAAAGTTAAATGCTGGCATAAATTTCCAAGGAAGTTGAAGTGTTTCTTTTATCAGAAGTCTTTAAAATTACTTGAGAAGTATTTGCAAGAGATGAGATAGCTGGAATTATTTTGGGACAATCCCAAAACTTATTTTCTCTGATTCTATATGTTCTGAATTCAAACAATAAAGTTGGTGCTTTGTTTTGGAAATGTCAGTATTGCAGTTCCCGTGGCTAAACCCCTTTCAGCCAGTCTACACCCATGCTACTAACCCACCTAGTAAGTCCTGAGGCAAAGAACTAGCAACTTTTCTACTTCTGCTACTTCAGTTTACGATGTGGTTGTCTCTGAGTAATGGAAATTCTTATTTCTAACAGTTTTCAGACCAGGCAGACTCTTCAGAGAGAACGTGGCTATCTAGTTTTCTTCCCTAAAGCTGCCTTTTTCCGCAGAGATGTGGTTTTTAAATTGGCTACAGCTACCTAGATTTTACTTTTAAATAAAGTTAGATTGTTAACAGATGTCCCAGGGAAAAACATCTAACAAAAGATGACCCTCTCCTTCTGCCTGGCTGTCAGCCCAGCAGTGCCAGGAACAGCAGGAATGGGAGCCAGAGCTTTGGGCAAACCAGTCTGTGTGGGGCAACGTGGACAGAATATCCCACAGCAACCACAACTTTAATCAAAAGTAAATGCCTGCCAACCTATTTAGAAGAATTTCAGCGAAAATCTCATTCCAATTCACCTGGAAGAGAAGTGCCAGCACTGTGCCAATTTAAAATGAGAATCACACGTCACCTTCCTCGTCTCACATGGAATCCACAAAGCAACTTGCCTTCACACTTCTCTTTCTTCTCTAATACTTAAATGCACAGTCCCAGACACCCTCAAGCCACAGCCAATTTGTTTAGCAAAAGGAGTAAGTAAAGTGAATTTCATGAGGACTCTATAATCATTCAAACAGCCTCAAGGCCCACAATACAGGTTTTGTTCAATAAAGACATATAAACTATACTCTCTGGTTTTGTCTTTCACATCCTTTTAGATGTGGATGAACCAGTTTGTGTCATCAGTGAAAGGATGCAGGCACTGTTTGCTGTAATGTCCTGACAGTATTCCCTGAGAGGCTGCCCTTTTTCACTCTTTTCTTCTTCCTCAAGAACTGAAGTCTCATTTCTCATAAGAGAGATCAAGAGGGCAGAAGCACTTGGCTCCCAGGTGCCACAGCCCATCATCACACAGTTCTCTGTGGAGACTTGAGGTTAGTTATCATAGCCAAAAGGAAACAAGGACACATTTTTTTCAGAGCAAAGTGACAATCTACAAACAAACTGTTTTCTGCTGAAGTTTTTATCTGGTCTCACATCTCGTTCAGCTTGCTAGCCAGAGCACAAGGCTTTATAGCAGTTTAATTCAATGTACTGTTAGTATAGTAGAGAAATAGACATATTTATTTGATTTTTGGAACTGTGATATTTTCATTTGGCTTTTTGTTTACATCTAGGCAATGTTGTTAACTCCTTCAGCCAGGGATTTTTTTTTTTTTCTCTCTAAATAAAAAGACAACAAAAGTATTTCAATCATTTTTTCACAGCCAGGGACTGCAATCAGAATTTTTTAAGAGGTTTCAAGGAGGAAAAGGACAAAAGGGTCAGAGTTAATAACAAATTTCCTTGGCCATAGACATGCAGCAGGGGCACCTGAGTCCTAGGGCAGCTGAACTCTGGAGCAGACTGGAATCCCCACATCTCAGGAGTGACCCACAGAAATGGCATCCCGGAGCTCCATGGGCATTCTCCATGGAAGGAGACGTGTTTAATCTTGTTCTTTTTTTTGTTTGTTTTAAAACTCGGTTAAGTGTGATATTTCTCAGGCCCTTAAATAAAAAATTACTTACATTCTCATCCATAACAGGCACGCACAGTTTGGTTTTTTTTGAGGTAGTCTATGTCAACATGTATGTTGGCCATGGGAGTGGAGTCTCCCACTGGATTAATCCTGCTATCCAGTTATTCCTGAATCATGTTGCTGCTGCAAAACTGCTTAGACCAGGATGCTTCCAAATATGCCAAAAATCAGAATGAGAAGCACTGAGAGGATTTTTAAGACAAAAAAAATAACTGGAAAATGAGTATAAGGTCTTCCAAGGTCTCCCCCAATAAAGGCTGACTTTTGATTTATTGGGAGTTTTTATTTCTTTTTTTTTTTTTTTTTTTTTTTTTTTTTTTTTTTTTTTTTTTTTTTTTTTTTTTTTTTTTTTTTTTTTTTTTTTTTTTTTTTTTTTTTTTTTTTTTTTTTTTTTTTTTTTTTTTTTTTTTTTTTTTTGACCAGCCAACTTATATCAGGAAATAATCTCTTAATTTATGAAAGAGTCCTTTAGGCTCCCTAGAAACTCCCATCTTCATGATTTACTTGTTCATTACACAAGGGTGATTTCAATATCCTTATGTTTCTCATTGTTTTGCATGTGGCTATCCATTACAGCAGAAGAAATTACAAAACTCCTAGAAGATATTATCATTTTCA
>NW_020956610.1:0-2673 GCF_003031625.1 Empidonax traillii
CCTCCTCAGCTCCCCCTCTGCTCTCTCTCTTGCCCATTCCTCCTCTGGATCTGTGGGAAACTTAAATGATCCTCCCTTTACTTTGGCAGAAAGACACCGATCACGACCTGGTGGGAGATGTCTGTGACACCAACCAGGACAGGTGAGACCCTGCTGCGAAAATCACACCAGGCTGCGAGGAATCCTGGGGGGAGGAAGGGAGAAAAAGGGACAGCCTGGCTTGGCCTCACCCAGTAAAAAACATTAGGAGGTTAAGAGAGGTGGAACTTCCTTCAGACCCACCTCCCCAAAAAAGCGGCCAGTGGAAGGATGGACCTTGGTAACCTTTCCCTGCCCTTCTCTTCGCCAGCGACGGGGATGGGCACCAGGATTCCCGGGATAACTGCCCCACAGTGCCCAACAGCTCCCAGGTGGACACGGACAACGACGGGCTGGGGGACGAGTGCGACGACGACGACGATGACGATGGAATCCCAGACGTGAAACCCCCGGGCCCCGACAACTGCAGGCTGGTCCCCAACCCCGGCCAGGAGGACTCGGATGGTGAGGGAATGGATTCTCCCCAGGGGATCTGCTGAGCTCTGGAGACCCCCAGGGATTCAGATCCCTGGGACAGGCTCAGATTCCACAGCCCTGACATCAGGAGCACACGTGGGAAGTGCCGTCCTGCAGGAGCGTCTGTGATTTGAGGGGTTTCTCTGCCCTGAGCACCAAAGCTGAGCAAAACCCCGGTGCCAGGGGGGCAACAGAACCCACGGGCAGCTCAGGTTGCTCCTGCCCTTGTGCCCCCAGGCGATGGCGTGGGGAACCTGTGCGAGAACGACTTCGACAGGGACATGGTGATCGACAGGATCGACGTGTGCCCCGAGAACGCCGAGGTGACCCTGACCGACTTCAGGGCGTTCCAGACCGTGGTGCTGGACCCCGAGGGGGACGCGCAGATTGACCCCAACTGGATCGTCCTCAACCAGGTAGGGGAGTGCCCCAGCACAGGTGGGAGCAGCTGGGCTGCAGTTTTCCTTAGGAGACTCTGCGGGTTTGGTGGTGCCTGAGTCGCGGAGCGCCGGTCACTGAGCGAGAGGGAGGTTGGTGCGTTTGGAACTGCACTAATGAGTCAACTTTCCTCTCTTCCTCAGGGCATGGAGATTGTCCAGACCATGAACAGCGATCCTGGCCTGGCTGTAGGTGAGGAATTCCCTTTGTCCCCGTTGGAAAAATTACCCCTCAGTGCAGCTCTGACGAGTTTCAGTCGCGCCTTTATCGACTCCACCTCCTCCAAAATACTCTGCGCAGTGAAGAAACCCTCGGATTTCACTGGGCAAAATCCACCCCCCTGAGCTGAATCCATAACAAAAAAATGGATCAGCCTCTTTGTCCCGGCATTCAGAGGGGTCGTTCCCCCACCAGGTTACACAGCCTTCAACGGGGTGGACTTTGAGGGCACGTTCCACGTCAACACGGCCACGGACGATGACTACGCCGGCTTCATCTTCGGGTACCAGGACAGCTCCAGCTTCTACGTGGTCATGTGGAAGCAGATGGAACAGACCTACTGGCAGGCAAACCCCTTCCGGGCAGTAGCCGAACCTGGAATTCAACTGAAGGTAAAGAAACCACGGGGAAAAAAAAAAAACAATTCCAGGGGGGATTTTTTTTGTTGCCTTTTCCTTTTCCCACGCACTGCCCGGCCTCTCCCCACTCCCAGGCGGTGAAGTCCAAAACGGGCCCCGGTGAATACCTCCGGAATTCCCTCTGGCACACGGGAGACACCACTGACCAGGTCAAACTGCTCTGGAAAGACCCTCGGAATTCCGGCTGGAAGGACAAGACGTCCTATCGCTGGTTCCTGCAGCACCGGCCGCAGGTCGGGTACATCAGGTGAGGGCTTGCAGTGAATTCCCTCTGCTGGGCTCGGGGTGGGGGGCTGGACACAAAAGGGAGAGGAGGGACAGGGAATTCCACAGGGAAAATCAGCCTCGTGGAACCCCGGAACGGGTTGGGTCGGAAGGGGCCTCAAAGCTCGTCCAGGGACGTGGGCAGGGACACCTCCCACCATCCCAGGCTGCTCCATCCTGGCCTGGGGCGCTCCCAGGGTTGGGGCAGCCACGTTTCCCGGGGAGGTCTCGCCTTCACAGCCCTGTTGTCCCCCCAGGGCCCGTTTCTACGAGGGCCCCGAGGTGGTGGCGGACACGGGCGTCGTCCTGGACACCACCATGCGAGGGGGACGCCTCGGAGTCTTCTGCTTCTCCCAGGAGAACATCATCTGGTCCAACCTGCGCTACCGCTGCAACGGTGGGTTCTGAGAGCCCAGGGCACACCCTGGGGCCGCTCTGCCTTCGGGCTGGGCCATCATCACCCAGCAGCTCCTTCGGCTGTCCCTGCCCCTCATCTCCCCCTCTGCTCTCCTCTCCCCCTCCCCAGACACCATCCCCGAGGACTACGAGACGTTCCGAGTCCAGCAGGACTGACCAAGCCCCGGGTGGAGCCGGCCCCGCTCCCCCCGAACCCGCTCCCGCTCTGGAATCCCGCAGGAAGAACCGTCAGCACCTCCCGCCGCGCCCCCACAGCACCCCCCTCTCGACAGCCACCCCCTCCACACCCCACGGGAACCCCCTGGGGAGGGCAGAGGGGCAGGCAGGGAGCGTGACCAGAGGCCTGAGCTGCTGCAGACCC
>NW_020956610.1:4413-10728 GCF_003031625.1 Empidonax traillii
TTTTTTGTTTTGTTTTGTTTTTTTTTTTGTTTCGTTTTTCTCCTGTTTAAAAAGGTAAAAATGATTTTATAATACACAGTCAGAACGTCGTGGTGCCCGCGTAGAAAAAACCGACATGCAATCCCATGCCTACACTGCGCCGGATATAAATTAAGATGCAACTCAGAAAAAACAAAAACAAAACCAAAAAAAAAAAATTTACAAAGGAGACAGGAACACTACAAAGTTCATTCTAAAGGGGAAGGCAAGGGCTTGTTTTTTGTTTTTTTCTTTTTTTTTTTTTAGGGTTATTTTTTCTGTTTGTTTTTGTAAAAAGGACAGACACACGTTAACAAACGCTACCTGCGCTCTCACGTTGCCATCACAGTGACGGGGGGGGCCGCTGCTCCGAGGAATAAACGCGCTGGTTTGAAGGGGAGGGGGGGTTTGTCCCCCCCCAAAAAAAAGCACAGGTGGGGACCTACGGGGTGAGGAGGGGCCTTTCTGCTTCCTTCGGGTCCAGAGGGGGTTCCCGGGGTCTTCCCTCAAGGGGCAGAGCTCGAGCCTGAGTTGTTGTTTCTACAGAAAGCCGAGTTTTGGCGGCCAAGCCGCTTTGTTTTTGGAGGGAAAGCTCAGTGATTCTGGATGCTGTTGGGGGCAGCTCTTGGGTCTTGGAGTCACCGGATCAGGGTTGGGAAAAAAAAAAGGTGCTGAGTCCAGGTTGGGAAAGAATCACCAAATCAAGGTTGGGAAAGAATCACCAAATCCAGATTGGGAAAAGCCCTGCAGGACCATCAAATCCAACCTCCTCTGAGCTCAAGGTTCATTCCATGAGCGTTCTGGGGCTCCTTAAAAATCCCCCGGATCGAAGGCGTTAAATTTCAGTCAAAACCACACAAAGGAGGAGCCTCTTTCTGGAAACCCAGAACTCTTCGACCCCAAACAAAAAGCAGGGGGCAAAGGGCAGCCCGAGGCTGTGTGTGCAGGGCAGGGGTGGCAGGGGGGGAGGAAGGGCTGGCAAGAGCTCCCTGCCATGCAGAAGCCGTGGGAGCCGGGCCCGGATCACACATGCGGCCGGCGCGGAGCCGGCGGGAAGGGGAGGGGGGAAAAAAAAAAATATCTATGTACAGGGAAAAGAACCTCCCCCCCACCCCATAACCCCACCCACCAGCACCAGGGCTGGGTTTGCTTCTGCAAAAATAACAAAAACAGCAACAACAACAACAACCAAAAAAAAACAAGAAAAAAATTTTTAAAAATAATAATAATAATAACAATAATAAAAAAAAAATCACAGTTTTCGATAAGCCCAAGGTTTATTCCTGTTATTCCCCATTGTATTGGCAAATGCAACAGTCTAGCTTGGGAATTTTTTAATTAATTTATATATATATATATAGAGAGAGAGATATAAAAACACATGTAGGGAGGGTGGGGTTCACTCAGCAGGTATGTTTGGACAGTCACCCTTTGAGACACCAGACAGTTTCAACAGCATTGAACTCAAACTTATCAATAATATCAATAACACTATTTTCTTCTGGAGATTGGGGTGGGGGTTTTTTTTTGCTAAGTGATGGTTTTCCTCCCTTTCTGCTCCTCCTCCTGCTCTCAGCAGTGCCTGGTGGGAAGGGACCCTCACCCGCTGGAAATGAGAACAGGACTGCGAAACTGGAAATAAAAATCCCATTATTTGTTCTGGAAACACTTGGGATGCACTCCGTGTTTCCATCCGACAATCCCACCAGATCTGGAGTTGCTCCAGATCAGCTGATGCCACAGAAAAGAGAATTTTAAGGAAAGAAGAGGGGGGATGTGCCAGGAAACCTTCAGGGGGAACGTCCCCCTCGGGGAAGGGAAGGGCAAGAGCTGCCGGAATTCCTTCCCCAGGCCTCAAAGAGTTGGGATGAAAAGCAGCTTTTACCTGCCCAAACCTGGGCCACAGGGGATCCCACACATCCTGTCACCCTCAGCATTCCCACAGCCACCTCACCTGCTCCTTCCCTCTCCCACAGGCCCACACAAAGGGAGCAAAAACCTGGATTTCCCTCAGCTGGATGGTCCCAAATTCCCACAGCTGCATCCAAAGACGGGTTAGTTTGAATTTAAGGCCATTTTCAAGGTCTACTTACAAGTCTAAGAAACAAAAGAGCTCTTATGTACACCGGGAGTTAAAAAACCGGGAAGGAGCGTGGGATCCGGGGCTCCCTGTCCGAGCCTCCCGGGAAGAATCTCAGCTCCCTCTTGGATGCTCTGCTATGGTTTGGAAAAACACGGATCACAGGCAAGGATTTCCACATGCACAAGAGCCATTCCAGCGGGAGAGCCACACAGGAATCCCCCCACGGAGCCACAGGAGCGGCAGGAAGCGTTTCCAGCTCAGGCTGCACCTTCCCAAACCTGTGCCCAAACCCCTCCCGGTTGGTTGGTTTTTTTTTTTTGGGATGAGCTGCCTTTTGTCTCCTCCTTAAACTGGAAAAGCGTTAACCATCTGAAACAAGCAGCCACCAAGAGTCACCACGGACTCACCGGGCCTAAATCCTGCCCCAAAAAAGAACCCAAAGCATTCTCAGGAGATTTGAGGGAAAAACCTCTGGAGTGAGTGGGGAAGGGACCAAAAAAAACAAAAAAACAAAAAAACACAAAAAGACACAGGAAAGCCAAGAGATCAAAGGAAACAAAACAAAAAAAAAACAAACCACATTTTTAGTGCAAATGGTCAACAAATGGCACAAAACGTGAGGGAACACGGCGGGATTAGAGAGATCCCCACGGCGATCCCGCTCAGCAGGGCCGGCGGGAACCTCGGGATGGCGGCCCACGGATTTCTGGAAGCACACAGAAACCTAGTATAACTCATTAGGAGCAGAGCCACTCCTGGAGAGCTCCTTAATTGCAGGGGAACTCGTTAATTGAGGGGTGACTCGGCTCCTCCTCCCTCCGCTAACGCTCGCTGGAAAGGTGGAAAACCGTTCTGGGATGGGGGAAAGGCTGAGGGGTTTTGTGTTGGAGGGGTTGGTGTTAATTTTTTTTTGGCTGGAGGGGTTGGGTTTTGCCTCAAAGAGCTGAGAAAGGGATGGGTTTTTAGGCAAGAAACAAATCCAGGGGATGCAGAAGGAGCGGGAGGAGCAGTTGGGGATCAACAAACCCCAGCTGGGAAGGGAAAGGGGTCTTGGCTGAGGGGACAGGGAACAAAATCCAGGCGGCTGCTCAACCCCTCCCGCCTGGAAGCGCTTCCCTCTCCACCCTCAGCTCACCCTCGGGGGTGCTGCGGGTTTAATCTCCAAAACAATGGGAATTCCCCGTGGATTCCTGAGCCCTGAAGAGGAGGGCCCTGTGCTGGCAGGTCCCCTGGGAGATCCTTCAGTTCACTTTCTAAGAGACCCAAGAGCAGAAATCTGGGAATCCCCATCGACCCAGCCACGATGCTGGAGTGAATCCACCAATTCCCAGTCACTGGGGGGAGTTTGGGTGGGATTTTTTTTAATGCTGCAGCACAGAATATTCACAGGGACTACCAGAAATAGTCCATTATCCACTGAATTTAACGGAATCTCAGCCTTCTGGAGGATTCAATCCTGGTCACTGTGGAGCAAGAGATTTTTTTCCCCTGGGTGAAAGAAGGAATATCTAAGTTCCTGCCACCCTACTTCGCCTGTTTTTCAAAGGAAAACATCTGAACTTGCCTTATAAGCTTCCTTATTTCCGCTCAACACCTGTTCAAAATTCCAGTTAGTTTAAAAATACCTATATATATATAATATATAATATATTTCTGGAATAAAACCACAAAAAGATGTACTGTACAAGTAGTAATGTAGAGTGCTTCAATTGGCTGTATGTAGTTTAGCTACTTTCCTAATATCCAAGTATTTAAATAAAAAAAAAAAAAAAGAAAAACAACAACAAAAAAATCATAAATAAGTAACAGAATAAGTAATGAATAAAAAATAAAAAATAAGTCATCACAATTCTAACAAGCCTGGCATTGCTATGGAAATGCCCTTCCTGTTGCCCAGGAATCTCCCTCACAGAGTAAAATTAGAATTATGCAGGTTAGTCTCCTCTATTTTATTTTTTTTTTAGCTGCTTTAAAATGCTCTGATCCTTCCCCTGTGCTAATCAAGTAATGAATTATAGTACTTTTTTGTGTGCTCAGAAATGCTCTCTATATATGTAGACATATATAGAAATATATATATATTACATATATATTTAAAAAAAAATTTAAAAAAAAAAAGCAACAAACAAAACAAAAGCTGGGAAAATAGTGTTTGTGGTGGGATTTTTTAGGGGGGCTGCTGCTCTGCTTCGCTGAGGGGAAGGGGACACCCCACAGGGTGGGTACAGGTAACAAAATCCCCGTGGCTGCTCAGCCCCTCCCGCCTGGAAGTGCCTCCCTCTCCAGGCTCAGCTCACCCTGGGGGGTGTCACTGGTTTAACTGGTTGATAAGACTCAAAAATAACGATAATTCCTGGGGACACACACAGAAAGGAGGAGCCTTTCAGCCTCCCAGGGAGGTGACACAGCAGAGTCCCTACGCTGGGCCTGCAGGAGGGGACAGGGCAGGGGGCACAGCCGGGGCCTCCCCCGCTCCCCATCCCAACCCCACAGCCAAAAAAAACCGGGAACCTCTTCACCTTCCTCACCTGCCCCAACCCCTTCCCGAGTGCAAAGGACACACCGACAACGTCACGCTGGAGCTGGAGGGGGGTGGGAAACGGGGGGAGCCCTGGAGAGAGAGAGAGAGAGGGAGGGAGAGAGGAAGGGAGAAGGGTTGGAAAGGCCGATGGAAAGAGCTCCTTACTGATGAACGGCAACGAGCGGCTCGGGGGGGGCGCCGGGCGGGGGGTTCTGCAGCGCGGCAAGCTCAGGACGACAAGCTCTGCTGATGGGACGGGCGGGGACGGGCGGAGCAGCCGCCGCTCCGGCTCGGCCGCCGCCACGCGCCCGCCGGGGCTCCGGGCCCTCACAGCCGGTCCATCCGGAACGTGTCCTCTGTGGCGGGGTCGGTGAGGACCATGTCGGGGTCGTTGAGCATGTGCAGTCCATCCAAGGTCAGGGGGTCGATTTTGAGTTCATCCAGGGGGAACTGGGAATCCGCGTCAAAGCTGACGTCGCCCACGCCCGCCAAAGAGCTGGTCAGTTCTTTTGATAAGCTGGGGGGAGACTCTCCTGTCACTGCGGGGAAGGAGAACGGGGAGGAGGCGTCAGCTGGACTTCACCAACAGACATCCACCAGCCACAAAACAGCTCCAAAACCCCTGGAATTATTTACTGAGCTAAGGATGAAGCTCAGGTGGAGAACACCCTCATCACACCAGGGATATCCCCTCTCCTTCCCAACTGGATGAGTTACAGGTTCCCCACAGCTTCCCTCAAACCATCAGGACGACCAAACACAAAGCGAAGTTCCTGCCTGTATGTTTGGTGTCTCTTTTTCTCTTCTCTCCCTCGGGTTTAGGAGGAACAACCTCAGTTTCCATGATTCCAAACAGCAGGGCCTGGCTGCAGCGTGGACTGAGCCAACAGTTCTCCCTGTATCCCTGTGCAGGGATTGTTCCCAAAATCCAACTGTGACCAGATTGGCCACCATATGTGACACCCTGACTTGAGCCTGTCCCGTGTTCCTTCTTCACTCTGCCCCTGGGACAGGTGATCTCTGTGCTGAAGGAAACCTGGATCATGGAATATCCTGAGCCTGGAGGGACCCAAAAGGACCATCCAGTCCAACTCCTGCCCCTGCACGGACACCCCAACAACCCCCCCTGTCCCACAGAGGATCACTCAAACCCTCCTGGAGCTCTGGCAGCCTTGGGGCCGTGCCCACTGCCCTGGGGAGCCTGGGCAGTGCCCACCACCCTCTGGGGGAAGAACCTTTCCCTGAGATCCATCCCAACCCTCCCCTGGCACAGCTCCAGCCCTTCCCTGGGGTCCTGTCCCTGCTCACAGCGAGCAGAGATCAGAGCTGCCCCTCAGGAGGAGGCCCTGAGGACTCACCCTCAGCCTCTGCTCCAGCTCAACAAGCCAAGTGCTGCCCCTCAGGCCCTGCCCCAGCTCCCCATCCCTCCTCCAGCAGCTTCATCTCCTCGTGGATCCCCCACACCGCCCCCAGGGCTGCTCCAGGCCGGAGCAGAGCGGGGCCGTACCTGTCAGGATGATGTTGGGGATGTTTCCGTGGCTGGAGTAGTTGAGCTGCTGCGAGTCCTGGAGGCTGCCGTGGCTGCCCGTCAGTCCCATCATGGCAGCCTGGGAGTAGTTGAGGGTGGAGCAGGGGCTGTAGAGGCTGTTGGAGCTGATGGCGTTCTCGATCATGTTGAACTGCTCCAGCTGCA
>NW_020956610.1:12037-23438 GCF_003031625.1 Empidonax traillii
CCAAACAAAACAAGAAAAGAAACTCCTGAGTGTCAGAAACTAAAAAGAACAGAAGGAAAACTCTACATGGACAGAACGTGCTGCGACACAGAATAATTAGGAGTTAATTGCTCTTAATTTGAAGGTGGAAGTGGCCGCTGGGGCCGAGATGAATTTGCTCACCTGGTGGGAGAGGGCATTAGCCTGCCTAGCTGTCATCTGCTGCTCATAATAGGAGTCCCCAAAAACACTGCCCAGCATGGAAGAATGCTGAAAACAAAACAAGAGGCTTTATGGTGCGAACCCCTCCCCGGCCCCCACGGCCCCACCGGGAGCTGCGGGACATCCACGGGGCAGCCCCGAGCGCGGGGACAGGCACAGAACCCCCAGCAGCTCCTCCCCGAGCACACACGACACGGAAAACTCGGGGGGGATGGACACACACACACGGGGGGGGGGGGTACAAAACCAACTCGGGGGCTTCAGCTTTGGGGGGATTCGGGGGTAGAAAGGCCAGGCTGAGGGCAGAGAGGAGAGCCCAAGGTGGGGCTGGGCTGGCTCTGGCTCTGCAAGGACAAAAGTCACGGTTTAAAGGGGTTTTCCACGAGCAGCAGAGGTGAGGAGGGAGGCCAGGGGAGCGTGGGATCAGCAAGAATTCCAGGAGGAATTCCTGAGCCTTGCTGAGAAGCTGCTGTGCCCTCTGGCACCACAAGGGTTTGTCGTTATTCTCCATCAATTATCAACTGTTCCAGAGGTGACCAGGAATTCATCCATTAAAGGTGACCAGGAATTCATCCATTAAAGGTGACCAAGGATTCATCAATTATTCTAAAGATGATCAAGGATTCATCAATTAAAGGTGACCAAGGATTCATCAATTAAAGGTGATCAAGGATTCATCAATTGTTCTAAAGGTGATCAAGAATTCACAAATTGTTCTAAAAGTGTCCAAGAGTTCATAAATTGTTCTAAGGGTGACCAAGAATTCATAAATTGTTCTAAAAGTGTCCAAGAATTCATCAGTTGTTTGAAAGATGACCAAGAATTCATCAATTGTTTGAAAGGTGACCAAGAATGTGAGGACAGTGATTTAACACTCTGGAATACTGTACCCCCAAAAAATTCCAGATAGAAAAAAAAAAAATCAGAGATCACTTCTTTAAAACTCACAAACTCTGATATTCCAGCTGAAAAAAAAAAAAAAAGAAATCCATTTACTGGCAAGGAGAATGTAAAGGTAATTTGAGTGGAGAGATTGTCTCAGCCTTGAGGTAGAAATTCAATTGCTGGTTTAGTTAAAAGCAGAAGGCTACAAATTTCCCCCTTAAAAACCTAAGCAGAATGGGAAATGAAGGAAAAGCTTAGGAAGCATCAGAACAGGCACTCCACAGCTAAAGGCACTGAAGAGCCAGAGATTAAAGATACTCCCAAAAATGCCTTGTATTTAAAAAAGAACTCAAAAAACTGCCCCTTTGATCCCAGAGCATCCCTGTGAAGCAATTCCCATGTGTGAGGGGGTGGTTTGGACGCACTTGGGAGATTGTGGATTCACTTTCCTGGGATTTATGGTCTGTCCCACCCAGAGCACATTAACAACCAGGCCATCCCTGCTCCCCACCAGCAGGTAAACGTGGGAAATGGGTGTCACTGGAATAAGTTTTCCAATCTATCATCAAGTCCTCAAAACTCCAAGGGCTGCTGGATCCCTCGCCCAGGAGGGCTGCGAGGAAGGGATCACACACTGGGAGGGATCAAACATCCAGAGGGATCAAACACCACAAGAGCCACGTTACAGCTGGCAAGAGAAAAGGCAAAGCACTACTCAAATCGATTTATTTAAAGGAAAATGCGGGGGGTTTTTAACCACTGAGCCCTCATTTGCTGCCTTATCCCAACTCCAGATTATCCAGCCTGCTCCATCTGTTCCTCCTGAGAAACCTGGAGTCAAGAGTGCCCAGAGCTCACTCAGGCAAGTGGATCAGGACCATAACTCTGCCACGGAAAATGATTCCCAGGTGGAGGGGCAGGAACAGCATCAGCACTGCGGGACCATGGAGTCAATGAGGCTGGAAAAGACCTCTGACATCATCCAATCCAATCCAATCTCTGGGTTATAATCCCTTCTAAGGACAAACCTGAATTCTCAGGGTGTCACAGGCTCGACGTGAGGCAAAAGCAGCACCAGAAATCCAACTGCTATTCCAGAGCTCCAGAGAGCACCGAGGTATTTTTTTCCCCTTTAAACCCCCGTCCTTTCATTTCCCCGGGAGCTCTCCAGCAGTAGGGCAAACCCTAAAATCTCTGTGTTTCACTAAGCACTGTTCCCACCCTAAAAAACTTCAGGGAACCCAAAAAATGATCACCAGGAGAGCAGGAGGTGTTTGTGCAAGTCTGGGTCAGTAACTCCTAACAAAACACGGGATTTGCTCCTCATGTGAAGTGTGCCTGGTTACTACAGCTGCAAGCACTGAAACTCCCGAGGGAAATCCACTGCAAATGTCATTACTCCAACACTTCAGAGCCTTGGAAGGATTTATCAACAGCTCCGGGAAGAACATCTCGTGAACGGCAGGAACACTGGGCCGAGGGTTTGGTCAGCAGGGGATCTTCTGGGGTTAATGCTGGGGGGGGACTGCAAGGAAAAAAAAAAAACCAGCCCCAAGCACAAAACCCCTCCCTGGCTGGAATTATCCACCCCCAAAATACCTACCAGGTTGTCCGGGCTGGAGGCGCTAAAGCAGGAGGGGGTGTGAGCAGAGCAGGATGTGTGAGGGGAGGGGACAGCCATGCAAACACAGAGCTGGGGCTGCAGGCAGAGCTTTCCAATCCCTGGCTGGACACACACACACACACACACACACACACACACACACAGGGCTGGGACACGGGGGAAAAAGGGTCTGGAGAGGTGGGAAGATGAAGGAGAACCTCTGGTGATTGAACAGGGTGTGAGGCCACACCAGACCCGGCATCGTTCCCGGGTTTCAAGGGTGCCCCTCGTAACACCCCAAGGGTGGAACCCAAAATTCCTGGGAGAAAGAGGAGCACCTACTTCATCCCACTCCTGCTCTCCCTCCCTTACGCAGGGGCACCCCCAAAACCCTGCTTGGTTTTTAATTTCCCCCTTCAGAGGATCCCCAAGCTATGACTTCCACCCAGGACACGTGCATCTGTGAGGAGCTCCACGCAGGAAGGAAGAGCAGCTCTTCCACCACAGGAATATTCTCCTGTTGGAAGGGTTCTGCCTTCACTTTGGGCAGGTTAAAGGATCCTGGCACCTGGGAGCTGCCCCCATCGCCACAACCAACCCCAGTCCTCCCTCCAAACTGGTTCTTCTTTCCCCCCATTGCTCCCCTCCACATTTAAATTATTTCTGACCACCAGCAGCAGCTTTTGGGTGCTGGAGACAACAATCTTGGGTTTAATTTAGCAGAAATAAAGGATTCTGTGGGCATTTTTAAGAGGCCAATACCAGAGTATCAATAAATCCTCTTCCTTGCTCTCACAGAGTTGTGGTGTCTCACTTGAAAAGAGTAAAACCTAAGGAAGATTTTATGGGATAAAACAACCCCAGCAGGAAAAAATTACAGCCCAGTGTGTGCCCCACTTGCTGCACTTTGCACTGACCAGAGGCAACAAATCTGTGGGCAAAACCAGGACAGAGTTATTAAGATTACTGTCAAGGAGGAAAGAAAATCAACCTGAAAATCCCAACTGGCTGTGCTGCCCCTGTGGGAAGTGAGGGTTTGCAGCAGCTCTGCCCCCTGGGACAGCCCAAGGGTTAATTAACTGTGGTGTTTGGAGCCACACACAGGACACAGCAGGACTCACAGCAGCAGCAGCAGAGAGAGGCTGAGCAGCAGGTTAAGCCAGAATTAAGGATATCCAGTCAGTCCTGACCTGGATCTAGGTCTGAGCTTTACCAGTGGCCCGAGCCCGGCTAATGAGGGACGGAGCTTCTGCTTTGGGACCGTGAAGGGTTATTTACTCAGAAAGGCCCCTCAGCCTTCAGTGTTAAATGGTGACGCAGAAAATGTATTTTCAGACTCCTGCAAGAACTCCCTGCACCTTGTTTCTGCAGGTGGGACTCTCCAGGGCAGCCCAGCTGGAGCTGTTTCAGCAGCATCAATACTGAAAATGCCCTTTCTTACACTGGGGCACCCCCCAAACCCTGCTTGTTTTTAATGTCTTGCTGCTGGCAGGGAAAAATCCCCCTTCAGAGGATCACACACATCCCCAGACTATGACTTCCATCCAGGACACGTGGATCTGGGAGCAGATACACACAGAGGAAGGAAAACCAGCTGGCAGGCAAGGGAGAGAGTTGGTAACCCACTCCCTGCCAGCCACAAGGTACAGCTGCTCATTTTAGGAGCATTTTCTCCAGTGTTTTCCTTCACAGGGTGTGTTCCCACATTAAAAAGGTCCTGCTGTAAATGGGTTTGGCCACACAAGGGATGGCAGGAGGCACTGGAGCTCCCCTCTGCCCTCCCAGCCTTACCCATCAGCTCCCCTGGGACACTGGGAACCGAAAGGATTCTCCCTGGAGGTTCTGTCCATGCAACACCCCAAAGAAACCCCCCCCCAAAAACCCAGCCTTCAAACAGCAGCTTTGTTCCCCCCCACCCCCCAAAAAAAAGGCAATTCACCAGCTATTGCAAAACTCTGGCCCTGGAATGGAGGTGCAGCCGGGATGAGAGGTCGGAGATGCATGAGGAGCACACGGAGTTACAGTGAGACAGCTGTGGGTCAGTGATGGAGAGACTCAGCTAAGAACACACACGAGAAGCAAGGCCTGTGGAAGCACAGAGTCCCTTACTTGAGGGGAGCTGCCAGGAGAGAAGCCTTGATTGGAGACAGGAGAGGTGGGAGACTGGTTGGCTGGGGATCCAGCATTACTGCGGTACTGCTGGAGTGACGCCTACAGAACAACACAGAGTTAAACACCGTGGCACTGAGGGAGGCCTGCAGAAATCACACACACACACACACACACACTCCTGGCAGATCCAGCTGCGAGGAACCAGCCTCTTCAGCAGGTTTGGCTGTGGAGGAAGGCAGGGTTACACCCCTGACAGGGAGAGAGCTTGGGGGGGGGCAGCGTGGTGGGGTCTGTGTGAGCACGGGGCTGTGGACAGGCACAACCAGGGAGTATTTCCTCCCTCTGCTCAGTTGTGCCTCCATTTATTAAAAAAAAAAAAAAAAAAAATAAAAAAAAAATAAAAAAAAATCAGGTCAGCCAAGGATCGAGGGCAAAGAACTCTTGAAAGCTGGGAATAAGTCAAGAGGAGTGGCATTGATTCTTCACGCCCACGTGTGGGTTTGCCCTGCTCTGGGATCCTGCTCTGCCCCCAGCTGAAGAGCCTGGGGGTGCTCTGAACACCCCTGTTTGACACAGTGTGGGAATTCACACTGCGTTTTGCAGCTTTAAATCACTGACTTTTACACTGAGACGTGTTTTCCAAGATTTACCTTTTTTTTTTCCTCTCATCATTAAAACCCTGGATTTGAACAAGTTAATAATATTAATGGCATTTAAATAATGATGTACTAATTAACAGCAGCAGTAGCACAGCTCTCCTCACTCTACTTCCTCACAAATTACGGATGATTGAGGAAAAACCTGCAATCCAGTAAATTTAATCAGCTGCTTTGCAGTGTGGGAAGACACTGCACTTCCAACGGTTTGGAATTCTGTGAATCTCTGGAAAATATCTTTCTGTTCTGCACACCCCCCAAAGTACAAAGGAATTTCAATTCTGCTTTACAAAAGCTGTGGAGAAGCTGCCAGTGGGGCTGTGAGAGCTCAGCTTTTCCATAATCTGCCTTTAAATCTGTTTACTCGGGAATTATTTCAGCTGCTATAAAAGATACAAGCACGGCACCCTAAAAGTTAAGGTCATAAAGAGGTTTAGGATGAGGAAAGCAACACAGAAAGCAAAGGATGAAATCAGAACTGGCTGTACTGGCACTACATGAGGATTAGAACCAAAACACTGGGACATATTTTGAGTGGGAATCCTTTCCACTGCTGGACTGTCCTTCCCTCTTCCCCTTCCAGTCCTGAAAGGGAAGCAGCTGCTCTCAAGAAGAATTTTATCAGCACAAACTGTTAAAAATTTCACCCCCAAACAAGTGACAGATCAATAAGCAGTGATTTCTTCTCACTCTCCAGGCAATTCCCGTCCCTACAGCACTGCCAGGGCACCACAGAGCGGACAACCAGGATCCTACACGGGGCAGAAGGAGCGGGAGGAGCTGGGACATCCCTCCCTCCCTGATCCTGGCCCTGCATTTGGGCTTTGCAGCTGCTGAGACAGAACATTTCCTAACATTTCATGTTAAAAGGAGCAAGAAAAGGGATCTGTCTGCCCATAAACCCTCCCTGCGTGTCCAGACACACTCCCTGTCTTCTGGGCACCGAGGGCAGCCACAAATCCCATTTTCTGGAAGGTGATAACGGATGCCCTAAAAATTCCTTAAGTAAAAGGGTTCTAAGTAAAGGAAGTGTAAAAAACACTTGGTCCTTGACAGCTTTCCAACACATTTCCCAAATGTTCTTTGGATTGGAAAACGCTTGTTGGCAGGGTTTTTTTCCTCAAGGCTCCGTGGGCTTCCCTGGTCTGTGTGTTGGGGGTTGCGCTGAACACCCCGAAAATCTCCCACAGCAACAGCCCAGCAAGGTGTAAAATAAATGCTGATACACTGAAGCTGTTCCAAGCCAACCTGGAGCTGGAAGGGACGAAATTTAACGTAAATATGGCCACCCCGAGAGCACATGAAGCCCGAACTTTCCTCTAGAAGCTCCCATTCTGCGTGAGGTTCTGCCTGAGACGATGGATCTCACGGGATGAGGATGACCCGAAGCTGTCCAGGCCGATCCCTGCCGGGTTTTCCCAAGGAAAGCCGCTCCCAGACTCACCGAGTTGATGTCTATGCCCATGGAGGGCTGGCTCTGGCTCCCCGGAGGCGACTGTGGGATGGTGGAAGGTACCGTGACGGACAGAGGGGGGAGCTGAGGGCCCCTCTGCAGCCCCGAGCTCTGCAGGAGCGGGGGGTTCTGGGGCAGGGAACTGGCCACTGGCGGCTGCTGCTGCTGCTGGGAAGTTGTCTGGGTGAAAAAGGGGTACGGGGGAAGCTGCTGCTCCAGGGACAGTGCATCCATGGCCACGGCCTGGGAAACAAGGGGGACAATCAGCCACACTGTGGGGAACTGCCCTCGGCAGGGGGTGAGCTTTAAGGTCCCTTCCAACCCAAACCATCCTGGGATTGTTTAACTCAAAAGACCCAGCATCACCTCCAGCGTACAATAAACAAGCCCTTTAAAAGCCCAGTGGAATCTTGAGCTCAGAAATCCCCGTGGGCAGTCACAGGGGCAGTCACTCAGGAAATCAGTTCAAAAAGTTAATCGGGATTTTTTCTCGTGAGTTAAGAGAAATGTCTTTCAAATTTCACTTTGGGAGAGACAACAACTTCATGGAAATGCGTCCCAACAGGTGGTTTTTTTACCACAGTCCTAGGAAAGAAGAAGTAAAATCTCCCTTTTTAAGGCTCTGAATTAAGGAACACTTTTAAAGAAGGGAACTACAGAACAAGAGAGGTGAAATTCATGGAATCCCAGAATGGTTTGAGTGGGAAGGGATGTTAAAATTTCTGTGAGCAGGGACACCTTCCACTAGCCCAGGTTGCTCCAAACCCCATCCAACCCAGCCTTGGCCACTTCCAGGGATGGAGCAGCCACAGCTTCTCTGCCCAACCTGTGCCAGGGCCTCCCCATCCTCCCAGTTGGGAATCTCTTCCCGATATCCCACCAAACCCCACCTCTCTGCCAGTCTGAGCAGAGCAAAACAACAGATCTGTGACAAAACCAACCTCCACCCTGCCACCAGGTCCTACCTGAGTGATTGGTGACAGAGGGGAGAGCGTGGGGGACATTTGCTGGGACTGTGGCCTCCTGGAGTCCAAGGACAGGGGGCTCACGGCGGGCGGGCGGTGCTGCTGGGAAGGGGCCGGCGTCGTCGTCATTCCTGCTGGGAATGAGCACAGCAGATTGAGCAGGAGCATAGCCAGGATTTACTGACACCTGTACCACAGGTAATCCCCCTCGATGACCAGCAGCAAGTGGCCTGAGTGGACAACCACCCCACGCAAAGGGCTGGACGTGCCCCGGCCGAGCAGCCCGGGGCTCGTTAGGTGATTTGTAATTAATTTGCCCGGGCTCAGGAGCGGCAGGATGAGAGGAAGATCCCCGTGGCTTATCCTGGACTCAATCCAGGCACAGGTTCGTGCACAGATGACTTGGAAGAGGGAGAGGCAGAGCGGCCTCGGCGCTTCCAGGCCCTGCAGGGATCGTCCTCACGCAGCCCGAGCCTGGGCAAAGCGGGTTCTGCTCTATTTGTACAGGCTCCGGCTCTGGGAATGAGAGAACAGACCCTGCAGCCACACACTAATCAGAGGGCACTCGAGATACTGTAAAAGCAAACACCTCTTTAATGGAAAAAGCAGAAGAAAAACAGGTTGTGCAGGAAGAGCTCCCTTTCTAATGGCACAGCGCAGGAAATATCCATCACGCTCCCCAAGAGCCACGACCTAGCAGGGGGTAGGGACAAACAAACACCCTGAATTTGTTCCAATCAAGACAAAAATCTGGAAGTTTAGAAACCTCCCCTGTTTTCTGCCTCAGCCCAGAGCCACGGAGTCACCCCGGGAAGTGATTCCAGGACAGCGGGGCGAGCGAGCTGCTCTCCCGGAGCTGCCAGAAAAGGAGGGATCCACGGAGCCTGAGAGCTCCCAGGCACCTGGCAAAGGTTCAAGGCTTCCAGGCAGGATGCCAGGGAGCCAGGAAGTCCGGGCTGCCAAGGAGCCAGCAGGCAAGAGCGGCTCCAACTGCCGGGCTGTGTTTGCAAACCCGACGCTTCACCTCAGGGAGCGCGCCCGTGACCCGACACCCAACCGACACCTTTGGGTGGCACAAACGTGCAGGTCTGAGGGACACGACCAGTGTTTGCTGCCCCTCCTTCTGCCAGGGCTGCTCAAGGATGTGCCCGTGCAGGGCACGAGGTTCAAAAGGCCTTACCGAGGCTTTTCCTGCCAAAGAGCAGCAAGGGGAAGTTGGGGAAAAATCGGTTTAAAAGGTGGCCCAAAGACTGAGTAGGGTGGTGGGATGGTCTGCAAAGAGAAGCAGGAATACCATCCCATCTTTATTTTGTCACGTCTTTGACAGAGCAGGAGAAGTTTTCAAAGCAAATGGGTTTTACACCATTTAGTCTGCTAGATGTGGGTACAGCAAAAATTCCCCATTTCTGTGGGGAGCGACGGCCCGACCCTGGAACTGCCACTTTTGAGACCAAAAAAACTCGCTCAGGGATGCTGAAATCCTGTCCTCAAATGGTTAAACCCTCCTCTTGCTTCCTCCTCAAACTTACCTGCTCGGTCAGTAACCTGATTACAACAATTTCCTCTTCCTGATATAGGAGAGGATTGTCAAGTGGGAAAGGGAATCCTGCCCAGCACAGGAAATCAACTTTGTATTTTTGGATACAAATGCCTCATTTCTATTCTAGGAACCAACAGACTGCAACTGCCGCTGACAATAGGAAAACTCAACCCTCTTCATGACTATTGGAGGATAAACCAGTGAAATGATTTAAAGAACAATCATAATAATCAATAAACTGGTGCTTAGGCTACTTGCCTATGAAGTTAACAAGTCCTGAAAGGACCATCACTATGAATAATCTAAATTTCCAACAAGGTAAATGATGCTGGTTTGTGGGGTTTTAAAAATCGAATTATCCATCTTGCCAAAGTCCTGAAAAACCCCAACAAGCACAACTCAGGTTTCCCTTGGCGTCATTTCCCGAAGCCCTGAATGTTGAGGATGTTTTGGGAACTCAAGGCAGTCAAGCTGACAAAAGTGAGCACACCCTGGGAAGGCTCCACGTTGGTCCTGCCTGCTCAAAGAGGGAGATTTTGCTTCAGAGGAAGCAAACAATGTTTCTCCCTCTGAGAGAATCCTCACCTTTCAAAAATGCCCTTTTAAAGAAAAGGGAAATAAAAGGGCTGCTGAGGATGTTCCCATAACATCTGCTGGGGTTCAGCAGAAAGAATTACAAGAGTAATTAAAAAAAAAAAAAACCGACTCATGTGGTTTTATACATTAAAAAAAATTAAAAAATTAAAAATTAAAAAAGAAACCTCCCCCCCTAAAATCCTCAAACAAAATAAAAACCAAACCAAACCAACCTAACAAACAAAAACACACACACACAAAAAAAAACCCAAAAATAAAACAAAACCTCAAAACAAACCCGAAAGGGCAGGTTTGGGTACCAAGAACATCCTGTAACTAAACACAGCTTTCTTATGTTTTTTTTGTACATATAAAACCTTTTTACAAAGAGGAATCAATCAGCAGGGGAAGAGCAATTAACTCTCAGAAGAAATATTAATATTCTGGGCTGAAAATGCCACCATTCTCGAGCGAAATTCAGGCGCCAGGTGCCACAGCCCAGCCCTGGGAGCGATGATCTCACCCTGGCTGGCAGTGCTGATGCCCAAGTGAGTCAGGTTGGCAGCGAGATTCCCGGTGCTATTGGAGCTACTGAGGGCAGGGAATGTGGATTCCTCGGGGTCCAGCGGCGTGGGGAGCGGGGAAGGGAAGTGGATGTTGGTCAGGTCCGGCAGGGAGCCGCCCGTGTTGTGCGTGGCAGGAATCAGGGCTGTAGTGTTTTCCTGGTCGGCTGATGGGAAGATGCTAAATTAGGGAGAGAGGGGGGAATAAAGAAAAAAAAGACACATCTCAGGTGGAATTCCAGCTTTCCAGGACGGTTTTCCCAGAGGGAATTCCATCTGTAACACCAGGTATTGGATGTTCGACCAACATCCAGAGCAGGGTTAGACCATGGGAGGCTTTTCCAGGGAATTCCAAAGCAAGAGGATATTCAACACACAGGTTTTGTTTGTTTTTTTTTTCTTAGAAAGATCTCAGTGCTCTTCAAAAAAAAAAATAAAATAAAGTTTTGCTCAAAACTTACTTGATTCCTGGAACTTCACATGATTTAGGTCTGGATGACCCGGTCTGAAAGAGAAGGGAGAGAGTTTTAAAGGCAAAGATGCTGCTGGAAATGAGTGTTCAGGATGTATTTCAGCTCAAAAGTTTAATTATGTACATTTCTATAGCACAGCTACTCTACACAAGAGCTTTGTGAAGCTCTTAGGAGATATTTATCACCCTTTTTTTGCTTTATTGTCCAAACGAATCTTAAATTCCAAGATTTTCTCCTGATAAAATCAATCCCGTGCCTACACACGTGAATACCTAAAAATGCCTTTCTGGTCTATTTTTTAGAATTTGTTTCTAAACACAACATTTAATCTCGAATCTCCTCAAGTGGTTTGTTACTGTGACAATGTTTAAAGC
>NW_020956610.1:24218-28844 GCF_003031625.1 Empidonax traillii
CACATGATTTAGGTCTGGATGACCCGGTCTGAAAGAGAAGGGAGAGAGTTTTAAAGGCAAAGATGCTGCTGGAAATGAGTGTTCAGGATGTATTTCAGCTCAAAAGTTTAATTATGTACATTTCTATAGCACAGCTACTCTACACAAGAGCTTTGTGAAGCTCTTAGGAGATATTTATCACCCTTTTTTCGCTTTATTGTCCAAACGAATCTTAAATTCCAAGATTTTCTCCTGATAAAATCAATCCCGTGCCTACACACATGAATACCTAAAAATGCCTTTCTGGTCTATTTTTTATGATTTGTTTCTAAACACAACATTTAATCTCGAATCTCTTCAAGTGGTTTTTAACTGTGACAATGTTTAAAGCATTCATTGACCTTAGTATGTTTAGAAAATTAGTATTTCTACACTTTGAAGGGTGCAATTCCCACCTTTTTAGTGTCCCAGCCTTGCTTGGAGAGGGTTTTGTCTGCATCTGAGGTGCCTTCCTCCATTCCAGGGACAGTCAGCAACAAAACTAAAACAAGACAACAAAAAACCAATCATATAATTAATCACCAGTAACATGAACCTTCTCGGGGAGACACTTTCAGACTGGAAATCTGAAAAACATGAAGTTCACAATTATCAGCGAGTTTGAAACGGTCACACTCGTTAACAAAAAACAAAGGTACC
Source organism: Empidonax traillii (assembly GCF_003031625.1). Taxonomy (NCBI): domain Eukaryota; kingdom Metazoa; phylum Chordata; class Aves; order Passeriformes; family Tyrannidae; genus Empidonax; species Empidonax traillii. The sequence goes on from NW_020956610.1 coordinate 24,897, forward strand.
AGAAAGCAGAAGAGACTAAAACTGTATTTAATTACCTAATTAATCAGTGAGACACTATCAGCTTAAAAAAAAACCAACCTCAAATGATGCTTTAAAAGATTTCTCACCTCCAGCTCAGTCTGCTAAGGCCAGAGATCTAACTGGATTCCATTTAGACCTAAGTGGAAGGGAGCATTTGGGACATAGTTTTTCCTATCTTTTGCATCCTGCACGAGTGATTTCCACCTGGTCCACCTAAATGGGAAGCCCACAGGGCAATTCCAGCGGGGGAAAATCCAATCCATCTCCCCTGGGAGAGAGGAAACCCCATGAAGCTGCCACTTCTCCACGTTCCAAGGACGTTTCTCGGTTCAAACAAACAAGGGGACAGAGAACCACCAGGAGAAGCCCAGAGGGAGAGATGAATCCAGAGAAACCTTTCACAAGGATGACTATAAACCCATATTTAGGGAATGCTGCTAAACATGACCATTTCCCCACGTTTTCCAGCTCCTGGGGCACATGGAGGAGCCGCAGGACAGCGAGTTTGTGTCACCCCATCTCTGGGTGCCTGGTGAAGGATTAAACTTCCATACACAGAGATTTATAGAGCTTTCCACAGAACCAGGGAATGGTTAAGGCTGGAGAAGACCTCCAGGATGCTCAAGTCCTGCCGTGTTTCCTGAGTTGGAGCAGGCTCAAGGCCCAGCAGAGGGCACCAGAACTGCGGTTCCAGAGGCTGCTCCAGCCTGGAGCTGGAAATGTTATCAGCGTTGTCTGGAAGTGCTGCCTCTGGGGGGACGATCCCCGGGGAATCTCAAGGCCGTAAATTAAGAACTAAGACGAAGCTCTTGCTCCTTCCCGGTGTTTGTACCCCTGGCTGAGCTGCTGTGATCTCTGTGCTGCTCCAGAAGTTGCTCCCAACCTTCAGCGGCACTCGGAGCACTCACCACCACAGTCCCACCAGCCCAGATCCTCCTCCCCGGGGAGAAGTGTCAGAACAACACAACTTGGGGCTCAGGGAGATGTCCTTGCTCAGTTCTGGACCATTTTTTCACGGATTTCAGCACCCACAAAGGTGAATGTGACTCTTCACTCCAACTCCTGTCACGGATCCAGGGAGCACCAGCAGACCTGGGTCTCACAACCCCCCTGCAGATCACATCAGGAATACCTGTAGGCATTTTTCCCTGTTTACCTCTTTTCTGCTGCATGTCCTGGGACCCTCCAGAGAAGGATTCCTGCTGAGCTGGAGTCATGGTGCTCTGGTGCAAGGCAGAATCGGAATTTGTCCTAAACAAACAAACAAACAAACAAACAAAAGGCAAAAAACCCCACGTTATTTTTATTGCCAGCTTCTCTAAATGAAAGAATTGCAACCCCTCAGATCAGCACAACCAACTCAGCAAAACCTGAACACTCGGCATTAAAAAACCAAAAAATCTATTGATGCCACATACCAGGGGCAATTTCCTTGTGAAACAACTGATTTGCAGGACAAGTTAGTTTAAGTTTGAAGAGCCATTGTTTCAATGATGGGGTTGAGAAGGAACACAGGATAATTTGATTGCCCGATCGAGGTGCTACCAACCTTCTCCAGCTGGTGTCTGACGGAGGGGACAGGTACACCGTTCCGTAGGGACAGCTGTCCACGTGAGCACAGAGTTAAGGGGAACAACAGCACTCTCTCACTGAAGCAGAGGGCCCACTGGAATGTCTTTTCCCGAGAATAATTCCAATTGACCCATCAGAAGGCACCGAGCTCGCAGGAGAAAAGCAAGCAACACCCTGGGGGGACTTAAAAGGGACGCTCTCAACCAGAGGATTATGTGGATTGTTGTGACGTTTGAGCAGCAAGAGCCACTCATCCTGCTTTCCTGCAGATCCAACTGCTCCCTGGGCAGCCACCAGCCCCCCCGCTCCCCCATTCCCGCAGCCCCTCCAGCCCCATCACACCAACCTGACGGTGGCACATCAGAAATAACCGGTTAATCGAGGCTCGCAAATGGCAAGAAGAAACATCGCTGGGCAAGTGCCAACTGGATGAATCAACCTGCAATCAAATGCACAACCGACTGCAAGGAATTAGCCCGGGCTGGATTTACTCGGATCCAAAGGGAAATTCGGTTTCCCCCAGACGGCCCTGGCTTTTCAGAGAATCACGGAATGGTTTGGGTTGGAAGCAGAGGATCCGTGTCCTTCTCATGCTGGGGGCCACAAAGCTGGTGAACTTGCTGAGGGTGGCCTCGATCCCACTGCCCATGTCACCAACAGTGACATCAAGACGCCCCAAAAGCGACCCCTGAGGGTGCCACTCACTGCTGGTCCCCACGTGGACACACTGAGTGCAGCTCTTGGAGCGTGGCCATCCAGCCCATTCCTTGCCCATGGAGTGGAGCCATCCACCCCATCCACCACATCCATCACATCCATCACATCCACCCCATCCACCACATCCATCACATCCATCACATCCACCACATCCACCACATCCATCACATCCATGGCTCTCCAGTCCAGAGACAAGGATATGGTGTGGGACGCTGCCAAAAGCTTGGCACAGGCCCAGGGGGATGATGTCAGTGACCCCATGGTGGGAGGCCGCAGAATTCAGCGGGCAGGATTTGCCCCCAGGGGAGCCCTTGCTGGTGTCACCGAACCAGCAAAGGACCCTGATCCCCCCTCAGCTCCGTGTGCAGGATTATCCCCACTCCTGGCTGAGGAAACAGGGGAAGGCCAACACCCACTGCAGGTCCTTCCAGCCCAGCCCTCAGCTCAGGAGCAGGGGTGGCACGAGCAGGGATGGGAACAGGTGAGGAGGGCAGGAAGGAAGGAACTGAGGGAACTGGAAGCAGTGACAGCACCGGGGGTCCTACACCAAAGGATATCTGTCTTCCATGTTTATCCACGGAGAGGGGCCGGCGGTGGGGTGAGCCCAGGCGGTTCCTGTCCCGGTACACTCTGTCCACCAGCCCGTGGTGCCGGGTCGTCCTGCTCGTGTCCAACCCCGACGACTGGAACGGAGTCTGGGGGAGACACAGCAAGTCAGGCATGGGAAAATCCACACACGTGGTCTGCCCAGAACCTACTGGGGGTGTGTGCAAGGCTGTGATGCTCTAAGGAATCCCACTCACACCAGGTGTGGACGAGTGTAATCACTGTTCCCCTCCACGGTTTTCAGGGCAGCCTTGAGAAGCGACCCCAAGGCTGCCCCTCCGGAGGGGGGCCATGCCGGACCTGCCCTCTCCTAGGTCAGCTCTCACACCTCCCTATCCCTAAAACCCCAGGTGTGAGGGTGGCAGGGAGCTGCCAGCCGTGTCCACATGCCCTGGGTGCAGCATGCAGGATGCATCCAGAAGGAACATGCCGACAACCAGAGCCCCGACTCCGCGGGCAGCAGATGCGCGGTGAGTCCGACGTTCCCAACACGCCGCCCCTGCTCTCGGGGCTTCCCTTCACCCCCTCCCTCTGGGAATCATTTTAAGGGGGACACTGAGAGAATGAAAAGAAAAAAAAAAAAAAGAAAAGCAGTTTCCTTCCTCCTCTGTCTAGAAAAAGTTACGGCCTCTGGTGTTTGGGAGGTGACCCGAGGTGGGATGGTCCCACCTGGGCTCTTATCAGCGCCGAGATCCTCAGCGCAGACCTGTCAGCAGAGGATTGCAGAGGATGAGGATGGCAGAGAAAGGACAGGGGAAGACGAATTCCCAGGCTAAGCTGGAAAACTCCCACGTTTTCCAAAGCCCTTCCTTGTGTGTACCTGGGGGGAAGGACAAAGGAAGTACCAAAGGGTCGATCCCCACTCGTCCTCCACCAGCAATTTATGGGTCTCTGGGGGTTGGAAAAAAAAAAACAAACCCTCCCCAGTTTCCCACTCCTTGCCAATGTGAACAGCTTTGCTGAGTCCCTCAACACCATCTGTTTGGAAACCCAAAATTTCCTCCTCCATTCAGGTGCTGCACGTGGCAAATG
>NW_020956610.1:28865-36792 GCF_003031625.1 Empidonax traillii
CACATGATTTAGGTCTGGATGACCCGGTCTGAAAGAGAAGGGAGAGAGTTTTAAAGGCAAAGATGCTGCTGGAAATGAGTGTTCAGGATGTATTTCAGCTCAAAAGTTTAATTATGTACATTTCTATAGCACAGCTACTCTACACAAGAGCTTTGTGAAGCTCTTAGGAGATATTTATCACCCTTTTTTTGCTTTATTGTCCAAACGAATCTTAAATTCCAAGATTTTCTCCTGATAAAATCAATCCCGTGCCTACACACGTGAATACCTAAAAATGCCTTTCTGGTCTATTTTTTAGAATTTGTTTCTAAACACAACATTTAATCTCGAATCTCCTCAAGTGGTTTGTTACTGTGACAATGTTTAAAGCATTCATTGACTTCAATATGTTTGGAAAATTAGTATTTCTATACTTTAAAGGGTGCAATTCCCACCTTTTTAGTGTCCCAGCCTTGCTTGGAGAGGGTTTTGTCTGCATCTGAGGTGCCTTCCTCCATTCCAGGGACAGTCAGCAACAAAACTAAAACAAGACAACAAAAAACCAATCATATAATTAATCACCAGTAACATGAACCTTCTCGGGGAGACACTTTCAGACTGGAAATCTGAAAAATGTGAAGTTCACAATTATCAGCGAGTTTGAAACGGTCACACTCGTTAACAAAAAACAAAGATACCAGAAAGCAGAAGAGACTAAAACTGTATTTAATTACCTAATTAATCAGTGAGACATTATCAGCTTAAAAAAAAAACCAACCTCAAATGATGCTTTAAAAGATTTCTGGCCTCCAGCTCAGTCTGCTAAGGCCAGAGATCTAACTGGATTCCATTTAGACCTAAGTGGAAGGGAGCATTTGGGACACAGTTTTTCCTATCTTTTGCATCCTGCACGAGTGATTTCCACCTGGTCCACCTAAATGGGAAGCCCACAGGGCAATTCCAGCGGGGGAAAATCTAATCCATCTCCCCTGGGAGAGAGGAAACCCCATGAAGCTGCCACTTCTCCACGTTCCAAGGACGTTTCTCGGTTCAAACAAACAAGGTGACAGAGAACCACCAGGAGAAGCCCAGAGGGAGAGATGAATCCACAGAAACCTTTCACAAGGATGACTATAAACCCATATTTAGGGAATGCTGCTAAACATGACCATTTCCCCACGTTTTCCAGCTCCTGGGGCACATGGAGGAGCCGCAGGACAGCGAGTTTGTGTCACCCCATCTCTGGGTGCCTGGTGAAGGATTAAACTTCCATACACATTTATAGAGCTTTCCACAGAACCAGGGAATGGTTAAGGCTGGAGAAGACCTCCAGGATGCTCAAGTCCTGCCGTGTTCCCTGAGCTGGAGCAGGCTCAAGGCCCAGCAGAGGGCACCAGAACTGCGGTTCCAGAGGCTGCTCCAGCCTGGAGCTGGAAATGTTATCAGCGTTGTCTGGAAGTGCTGCCTCTGGGGGGACGATCCCCGGGGAATCTCAAGGCCGTAAATTAAGAACTAAGACGAAGCTCTTGCTCCTTCCCGGTGTTTGTACCCCTGGCTGAGCTGCTGTGATCTCTGTGCTGCTCCAGAAGTTGCTCCCAACCTTCAGCAGCACTCGGAGCACTCACCACCACAGTCCCACCAGCCCAGATCCTCCTCCCTGGGGAGAAGTGCCAGAACAACACAACTTGGGGCTCAGAGAGATGTCCTTGCTCAGTTCTGGACCATTTTTTCACAGATTTCAGCACCCACAAAGGTGAATGTGACTCTTCACTCCAACTCCTGTCACGGATCCAGGGAGCACCAGCACCAGCACAACCCCCCTGCAGATCACATCAGGAATACCTGTAGGCATTTTTCCCTGTTTACCTCTTTTCTGCTGCATGTCCTGGGACCCTCCAGAGAAGGATTCCTGCTGAGCTGGAGTCATGGTGCTCTGGTGCAAGGCAGAATCGGAATTTGTCCTAAAAAAAAAACCAAAAAATCTATTGATGGCACATACTCAGGGGCAATTTCCTTGTGAAACAACTGATTTGCAGGACAAGTTAGCTTAAGCTTGAAGAGCCAGTATTTCAACGATGGGGTTGAGAAGGAATACAGGATAATTTGATTGCCCGATCGAGGTGCTACCAACCTTCTCCAGCTGGTGTCTGACGGAGGGGACAGGTACACCGTTCCGTAGGGACAGCTGTCCACGTGAGCACAGAGTTAAGGGGAACAACAGCACTCTCTCACTGAAGCAGAGGGCCAACTGGAATGTCTTTTCCCGAGAATAATTCCAACTGACCCATCAGAAGGCAGCGAGCTCGCAGGAGAAAAGCAAGCAACACCCTGGGGGGACTTAAAAGGGACGCTCTCAACCAGAGGATTATGTGGATTGTTGTGACGTTTGAGCAGCAAGAGACACTCATCCTGCTTTCCTGCAGATCCAACTGCTCCCTGGGCAGCCACCAGCCCCCCCGCTCCCCCATTCCCGCAGCCCCTCCAGCCCCATCACACCAACCTGACGGTGGCACATCAGAAATAACCGGCTAATCGAGGCTCGCAAATGGCAAGAAGAAACATCGCTGGGCAAGTGCCAACTGGATGAATCAACCTGCAATCAAATGCACAACCCACTGCAAGGAATTAGCCCGGGCTGGATTTACTCGGATCCAAAGGGAAATTCGGTTTCCCCCAGACGGCCCTGGCTTTTCAGAGAATCACGGAATGGTTTGGGTTGGAAGCAGAGGATCCGTGTCCTTCTCATGCTGGGGGCCACAAAGCTGGTGAACTTGCTGAGGGTGGCCTCGATCCCACTGCCCACGTCACCAACAGTGACATTAAGACGCCCCAAAAGCGACCCCTGAGGGTGCCACTCACTGCTGGTCCCCACGTGGACACACTGAGTGCAGCTCTTGGAGCGTGGCCATCCACCACATCCATCACATCCACCACATCCATCACATCCACCACATCCATCACATCCACCACATCCATCACATCCACGGCTCTCCAGTCCAGACACAAGGATATGGTGTGGGACGCTGCCAAAAGCTTGGCACAGGCCCAGGGGGATGATGTCAGTGACCCCATGGTGGGAGGCAGCGGGCAGGATTTGCCCCCAGGGGAGCCCTTGCTGGTGTCACCGAACCAGCAAAGGACCCTGATCCCCCCTCAGCTCCGTGTGCAGGATTATCCCCACTCCTGGCTGAGGAAACAGGGGAAGGCCAACACCCACTGCAGGTCCTTCCAGCCCAGCCCTCAGCTCAGGAGAAGGGGTGGCACGAGCAGGGATGGGAACAGGTGAGGAGGGCAGGAAGGAAGGAACTGAGGGAACTGGAAGCAGTGACAGCACTGGGGGTCCTACACCAAAGGATATCTGTCTTCCATGTTTATCCACGGAGAGGGGCCGGCGGTGGGGCGAGCCCAGGCGGTTCCTGTCCCGGTACACTCTGTCCACCAGCCCGTGGTGCCGGGTCGTCCTGCTCGTGTCCAACCCCGACGACTGGAACGGAGTCTGGGGGAGACACAGCAAGTCAGGCATGGGAAAACCCACACACGTGGTCTGCCCAGAACCTACTGGGGGTGTGTGCAAGGCTGTGATGCTCTAAGGAATCCCACTCACACCAGGTGTGGACGAGTGTAATCACTGTTCCCCTCCACGGTTTTCAGGGCAGCCTTGAGAAGCGACCCCAAGGCTGCCCCTCTGGAGGGGGGGCCATGCCGGACCTGCCCTCTCCTAGGTCAGCTCTCACACCTCCCTATCCCTAAAACCCCAGGTGTGAGGGTGGCAGGGAGCTGCCAGCCGTGTCCACATGCCCTGGGTGCAGCATGCAGGATGCATCCAGAAGGAACATGCCGACAACCAGAGCCCCGACTCCGCGGGCAGGAGATGCGCGGTGAGTCCGACGTTCCCAACGCGCCGCCCCTGCTCTCGGGGCTTCCCTTCACCCCTTCCCTCTGGGAATCATTTAGAGGGGGACACTGAGAGAATGAAAAGAAAAAAAAAAAAAAGAAAAGCAGTTTCCTTCCTCCTCTGTCTAGAAAAAGTTACGGCCTCTGGTGTTTGGGAGGTGACCCGAGGTGGGACGGTCCCACCTGGGCTCTTATCAGCGCCGAGATCCTCAGCGCAGACCTGTCAGCAGAGGATTGCAGAGGATGAGGATGGCAGAGAAAGGACAGGGGAAGACGAATTCCCAGGCTAAGCTGGAAAACTCCCACGTTTTCCAAAGCCTTTCCTTGTGTGTACCTGGGGGGAAGGACAAAGGAAGTACCAAAGGGTCGATCCCCACTCGTCCTCCACCAGCAATTTATGGGTCTCTGGGGGTTGGAAAAAAAAACAACAAACCCTCCCCAGTTTCCCACTCCTTGCCAATGTGAACAGCTTTGCTGAGTCCCTCAACACCATCTGTTTGGAAACCCAAAATTTCCTCCTCCATTCAGGTGCTGCACGTGGCAAATGCACTGTCCTGTCCTGCCTGCCAAGCCCAGTGAAACCATCTGGCTCCCACATTCATCTCTTTTTGGGGTTTTTTTTTTTCCTTTCTTCCCAAGCGTCAGCTTTGGCTGTTGAAATTATTCTTCCCCCCCCCCAAAAAAAAAAAAAAAAAAGCTTTACATTTATTTTTAAAAGCTTTGTTTGTAATAACTTTTTAACGGGTCTTTCTACTCTTGTGAACTCTTTTTTTTCTCCTCACCCTCTCCGCACACACAGCCTGTGTTAACAGAACTTGGATGCAGAGCGGTTGTGGTGTTTATTTTTTCATTTCAAAGGCCCAACACTTTCTGTGCAGCAGAATATTTAAGTCAACACGGGGCTGGAAAGGAGCACAGTGACTTTTTAACGCACTCCCAGCCCTCAGGATCGGACTTTTTGCTTCGCTTTCTCGCCCGAGGGCTGAGAAACCTCAAAACAGAACCTCAGTTTTAAGCCATTTGAAATAAAACCTGGTGGTTTAATCCCTGCACGACAACCTGGTTCTGTCCCCACACAGAGCTGGGAGTATTTATAATTCCAACCCAACAAAAGGTCTCCAACTCCTCCCTGCACTGCTGCCACAGCCCTTCGAGCCCCAAAGGCAGCAGAATTTGCCAAGCTGTGCTTGGAAGGTCAACAGGAAAAGCAATTTCCTTGTCAGTGGTCTCTCTTAGTGCTGCTAAAAAAGGAGCAGGCAGCCCAAAGCCCAGGGAATGCAGGAGCTCACCTGGAATTTAAAGGGAAGCCAGTGCACGGGAGACAAAGAGCTGAACGTAAAAATAGTTATTTCTGGTGTCCTGCCTTTTTTTTTTTTTTTTTTTGGCACAACTTCCTTATTAAAAACCCCACAAAAGTCTCATTTGAGTGCAGCAGTGGAATAAACAAACATGGAGCACGTTCCAGCTTACAGTTTATAGGGTGAGGCATCTGGGGGCAATGGTGTTTGTTCTCTGGCTTTCCAGGAGCAAAGATCCCAAGTGAATCCCTGACTCAGGGAAACAGAAAACACTTCTGGATGGCACCTCCAACCAAACCTTCCTCTGGGCCAAACACCAGGACAAACACCTGGATTAAAATCCCCACCCCAGCGGGGCAAGAGATATTTAACTGTAATTAAAAAAGTGGATTAAAAAAAAAAAAAAAAAAACACAAAAAACAAAAACAGACTGGGCATTGATTTTAATGGGAAAATGAAGAAACAAAAGTGTTTCACTTCCCTGAGAAACATTAAAGGGTTCGAGACCAGACCCCAAAGCCCACAAACCACCAAAAAAGCAGCTAAATACAGACAGGAAGGAAAAAGCTCCGAGCTCTCCACCAGTGTCCTTCTGAGATGGATCAAAGGCTTCAGGAATGAACCCAAGCGAGGTGGACGAGGGGGGAAGGAGGAGAGGGACCTACGACAGCTGAGATTCCAGAGCCTCCTGGTGCCAAGCAGGATTTGGGAACTCATTCCCCACATGCACATGCTCAGAGCTCGCTCAACCCCACAGGCCAAGGCTGTCTGCATCAAGTGCATCCCCCAGGAATCACCAGGAATCATCATCACAAGACAGCAAGGCCAGGGAGCCTGGACGGGAATTCTGATGCACGTTCCGAACCGGGATGCACGGCCAAAAAAAAAACCAAAACCAAAACCAAAACCACCTGGATTTGTGTGCCAGAGCAGGGCTCCTGATCAGAGAGAGAGAGAGGGACACTGTGCATAGCAGAGCAGTGGGGCTGTGCTGAAATACGTATCTACCTGGGCAAACAGGACCAGTCCTAAATACGTATTTGCACAAACCTAAATGCTTGTTTACCAAAGAGACAGGAACTGCTCCAAAGGCTTCAGCCAGAGCTCCGTTGTGCTGTAAAATCAAAGAACCGAGATGCTCAGACACCAACGCTCCCAGCAGACACAACAAACCCCTCAGGGCTTCGCCTCGGGATCCTCGGTGGGTTTCAACTTAAAAAAAATTCCAGGATTTTAGCTGGAAATCGGGAAAAGCCCGGGAAGCACTCGCCACTCATACAGACACACGGGTTTGTGTTGCTGCTTCTCACCTTTGTTAGCTGTGACAACATCCATTTTTGGTGTTTTTTTTTTTTTTCCTATGGGGGTGTGTGGGAAAAAAAAAAAACCAAACCTGTAAAACTTCGGAGTTTTGGGATATTCCCTTTGTTAGCTGGGGAGTGGAACAGTCTGTGCAGTAACCACCAGGAAAGCACAGAAATGCTGAAATACTGTTGCTTAAAGGGAACAGGAACTCTGAACCTCCTTAACAAGGAGCTGAAGGGAAAATCTTGGGAGAGAGATGCTGTGGAGTAACACCAAGGACATCAACCCACTCCAAACCCCTGCACTGTATTCCCCCAGGGCAACCAGATTAAAAGAGGCTTTTGCTTCTCCCCCTGCACAAGGTTCAAGTTTTCAACCTGCCCGAATTCAGCTGTTTCCTCCACCTATTTCAACAGGCAGGTCAGCAAGAGTTTCTCCATGCTTATTAACCAGCCCTTCATCAGCAAACCACAAACTGCAAGATTTCCTTCTCACCACTTCCTCGTGACAGAAATGTTAACTGATGCTGCTCAGAAGAGGAAAACTAATGCAGAAATGTTAATTTTTTTTTTTTTTTTTTGAGCACCCCAAATCAACCGGTTACAGAAATCAGAGGCCTCAAAGGATCCACCACCTGATCCATGCACAACATCTCCTGTCCAGACATGCTTCCAACAGCAAAACATTCACCCAGAAGGCTGATTTTCTGTTTGTGGTGTGTCCCCTCTGGAGTCACAAAGACAGCCAGGGCACCCCTAAGTCTCCTCCTCAGCCAGCCCCCAAAAAAAGTGACAGTTCTGGTACCACTCTGTGTCCCATTCCCCAGGGTCACCCCCACAGAACACACACACACACACACACACAACCAGCAGCAGCTCCCTCCACACCCCATCTCCCAGCTGGTTCCACATCACCTGGATTGGCTTCCATCCTGCTTTGAATTTACAGCTTCTTCCCAGATTTCAGCAGGGATTTGGTACTGAACAAAACCACCCCCCTGAATGTTCCCTGACAGAGGAATTGCGTCACTCTGGGTATTCCCAACCCCAAAGCATCCCAAGCAGGGGCAGGACTAACACCTGGAACATCCACACAGTTCCATTCCAAGGGGAGTTCTCAAACCAGGGGGCTGTGCTGAGGGTGCTGAACCAGCAGGTGCCTCAGGGGCTCCTGGGATGGACAAACCAGCCCCCAAATGCAGAGGAACACCCTTGGGGCTCACCTGGAAGGGGAGATCCATGGCACTGTTTCCAATCTGGTTCACATTTGGCAGAGACCCACCGTAGTACTGGCCACGACTCTGCCCCAGTTGCAAGTACTGGGTTTTCTGCAGCTGGAGCTGAAAGAGAAAAGGAGGAGGGAAAAGATGATTGGAACTGGTTTTAACTGACACAACCCCACACCGCTGCTGTGGTGGCTGAGAAACCATCTACAGACAGCACAAACCCAAC
>NW_020956610.1:37129-38582 GCF_003031625.1 Empidonax traillii
GAGACCCACCGTAGTACTGGCCACGACTCTGCCCCAGTTGCAAGTACTGGGTTTTCTGCAGCTGGAGCTGAAAGAGAAAAGGAGGAGGGAAAAGATGATTGGAACTGGTTTTAACTGACACAACCCCACACCGCTGCTGTGGTGGCTGAGAAACCATCTACAGACAGCACAAACCCAACTGTGAATCCCGGGGAATGCCAAACCTCCTCCACTCTGCTCTGCTTTGCTGCACCAGGAAAAGCCCTGGAGAAAGGGCAGAGGCAGGATCTGCAGAGAAAAGGCAGAGAGAGGCTTTCAAAGAAACCCCCAAAGGAAAAACAAACCACCAAGAGCTCCTCACTGCACAGGGGGGACATGGAAATGATGGTCTGCAAAGTTTCACTGAGTTACAGGTATCCAGGTCCTGAGTGACACCTCTCCCATGAAAACATTCCAGGATATTTGCCTGTGGCTGTAGGCAATGCTGGTGTGCAAAGAAGTGTGCAAGAGAGAACACTGGTCCTCTTCTACCCAAACACCAACTTAGTTTCATTGTCACTTCCTTCAGAAAGGCTAAAAACTCCTAAGTGGAACCCGTGACTTCTGATTCATCTTGATTGATTGGTCTTTTATCTCTCCATTTTTTTTAGTTCAGTAGCACCAATATTTGAATTAAATCCTCACTGGGGTCCGTGATGTGGCCACCTCGGATTTATTGACACGCCAAAGTTTTATTCTGCACTGGCCAAGCAGGATTTGCCATCTCCTGAACCCTCCCAGGGAGGAATGTTAGACTGAAACAGTGCCTGGAGAGAGGAGGAGAAACCCAGATCACCCCGAGGGTGCCAGCACACACATTTCTCTGATGTTAAAGCTCTCCCTCGAAAACTCAACTCCCCTCTTATTCCCAGAATTTTCCCTGCAAGCCACCCAATTCCAGCTACACCAGAGGGTTCAAATCTCTGCTCCAGCTGAGGGACTGACCCCCAACTTACAAGGTGACTCGTGGGGATGAAACCTCTCCGTGGACCACAGAACCACAGGCTGGAAAAGCCTCCCAAGGTCATGCCCTTTGACCAGGAGCTCTCCAAACCCCTCAGCTCTTCGCCCAAGGCACTAAGTGGCTGATGGTTTTGTTTCTTTTTCCCTTCCCTCAGCCCCAACTCCTAGAAGATACTCCCAGTGGGAAGCACCAAATGGCTCAGGAATATCCCACCTCAGGAGCAGGAAAAGCTGCCCCCCACCATCCCTCCCCTGCTTTAAGTGTGTAAATTTGCCACGGAAATCCAAGCCCAGCAAGACGTGAAAGGAAGAGAAACACGGCGCTGGTCTCGCTTAATGAGTCACAGCCCCTCCAGCTCGGAGCTGCAGAGCACAAAAAGCACAACATCAGAACTAGCTGTGCTTTTTTTTTCCCTGGCCCCTACATATGTTTTTGTTGTTAAAAAAGAAAAAAAAATATAGATTAAAAAAA
>NW_020956610.1:39159-40908 GCF_003031625.1 Empidonax traillii
TTAATATTTTGGCTTCCCCCTCGGTCTGCACCCACAGGACAGGGGAGGTCACGACCATTTGTCTTCCTGCTGCACTTCAGGGTGCAAAGGAGGGGACAGGAGGGCTGGGGAACCCACAGGAGCCCGTGGAACGGCCCTGCTGCCCCCAGCAATAAAAACCACCGGGAGAGCTGATTGCTGCTTATTGCTCTCATCCATCAGCACCCCGGGCTGGGTGGGGGGGCTGTGTCTGCTCCCCTGGCCCCCAGGCTGGGCCGTTTATTGGAGCCCATCAACAGCTGCCACCTGCAATCTGGGCAGATCAAGCGTAAGCGGGGTGTCCCGAGCCTTTGAAACTTCTGGGCAGCTTTTTTGGGAGGAAAAAAAAAGGAAATAAATAGCATTTTGAAATGTTACAGCCCTTCCTGTCACTCCAAGTGGACAGCTGGGGGGGGTTGGGGAGGAGGGTTTAAGAGGGGGGGGGGGTTGATTTTCAAAGGAATCAACACAAAACAAGCCTTTTCCGAACAGAAAAATTCCGATCCCGCTCCAAATGTTGAGGAGCCTCGGGATGGCTCCGCTGTCACCTCCTGGGGTTGGAGTCAGTCAGTGCAACTGGGATTCTGGGTGGCTTCAGATAGTGGAGGGTGCCCAGGAATCGCTTGGTGTTTGTTCTCCAGGTTTATTAATTCCTTGAGCCCTGAGAACTCGGTGACTCTGCATTGCAGCTCTGCCATTCCTGTACCAGGTGGCCAAGAAAACAGCTCCCTGACAGCTGAAAATATTGCTAAATATTCCACTTCTTTCCCAAGAAAGCTTTCGGTAAGGAAACAGCTTTTGCTTGTTAAACCACTTCATTTCTTGCTTGGCTTTCTTGTTCAGGACAAATGTTTCCCAAACGACAAGATCCGTAATTCTCCCTCCACCAGCATTTCTCTTACTCAAAATCCTCGTTTGTTTTTTTTGTTTTTTCCCTTTAAAATCCAATTTAAACATTAAAAACCAAATCCTTCGTGCGAGATTTTACGTAACCGCCTCGATTTTTCCCTTTGGGTCAAGGTTTGCTGGACACACAGATGTGTTTGTAGGGAGAGATTCAAGTTATACAATTAAAAAAAACACAAAAAAACAAAAAACAAAAATCAGAAATACAAATGCAGTTTTCCTACGGACTTTCTAAGTGTCCAAACCAGGCAAGATGGGAAGCAAAGGAAGAATTTCTTAAAAACCTCAAGGTTTCCAAACTTGTGGAAATTCTTCACTGAAGGCTTCTGGGCCAATTTACAGGCTGGTGGACAGAGCTCGGGTGGAGGAACACTGCAAGTCAATCCCAACCCACTGCCAATGCCTCTTTCAGGAGGTGAAAATTGGATTCCCACCACCATAATGACAGGGTGGAGTGTCCGTTTGATGGAGCCCCAGATATCTGGTGACTACAGGAAGCCAGATCTCACTGATAAGGGTTCTTTTGCTGCCTTGCAGTTTCCAGCCCAAGCTCTGATTCACAGATTTTACCTCTTCCCTGCCAAAAAAAAAGCCCCTTTCTCCTCAGCACCCCCGGCCTGACAAGCAGCAAAACCGGCGCAGCAGATTAAAATTAGAAAAGTATTATTCGAGCTTAATTGGGAATTAAATTCCGTTTAAAGGATTAACTGGAAGTTTCAGAGGCTGCATTAAAGGTAAATCCCGTTGTTCTAATCAGTTCAAAGTGCCTGGAATTCCTCGGGGAGGTTCCCCCGGAGCACCCCCAGGGCAGGAGCTGCCCCAGGC
>NW_020956610.1:40929-42381 GCF_003031625.1 Empidonax traillii
GAGACCCACCGTAGTACTGGCCACGACTCTGCCCCAGTTGCAAGTACTGGGTTTTCTGCAGCTGGAGCTGAAAGAGAAAAGGAGGAGGGAAAAGATGATTGGAACTGGTTTTAACTGACACAACCCCACACCGCTGCTGTGGTGGCTGAGAAACCATCTACAGACAGCACAAACCCAACTGTGAATCCCAGGGAATGCCAAACCTCCTCCACTCTGCTCTGCTTTGCCGCACCAGGAAAAGCCCTGGAGAAAGGGCAGAGGCAGGATCTGCAGAGAAAAGGCAGAGAGAGGCTTTCAAAGAAACCCCCAAAGGAAAAACAAACCACCAAGAGCTCCTCACTGCACAGGGGGACATGGAAATGATGGTCTGCAAAGTTTCACTGAGTTACAGGTATCCAGGTCCTGAGTGACACCTCTCCCCTGAAAACATTCCAGGATATTTGCCCGTGGCTGTAGGCAATGCTGGTGTGCAAAGAAGTGTGCAAGAGAGAACACTGGTTCTCTTCTACCCAAACACCAACTTACTTTCATTGTCACTTCCTTCAGAAAGGCTAAAAACTCCTAAGTGGAACCCGTGACTTCTGATTCATCTTGATTGATTGGTCTTTTATCTCTCCATTTTTTTTAGTTCAGTAGCACCAATATTTGAATTAAATCCTCACTGGGGTCCGTGATGTGGCCACCTCGGATTTATTGACACGCCAAAGTTTTATTCTGCACTGGCCAAGCAGGATTTGCCATCTCCTGAACCCTCCCAGGGAGGAATGTTAGACTGAAACAGCGCCTGGAGAGAGGAGGAGAAACCCAGATCACCCCGAGGGCGCCAGCACACACATTTCTCTGATGTTAAAGCTCTCCCTCGAAAACTCAACTCCCCTCTTATTCCCAGAATTTTCCCTGCAAGCCACCCAATTCCAGCTACACCAGAGGGTTCAAATCTCTGCTCCAGCTGAGGGACTGACCCCCAACTTACAAGGTGACTCGTGGGGATGAAACCTCTCCGTGGACCACAGAACCACAGGTTGGAAAAGCCTCCCAAGGTCACGCCCTTTGACCAGGAGCTCTCCAAACCCCTCAGCTCTTCGCCCAAGGCACTAAGTGGCTGATGGGGTTTTTTTTTTCCCTTCCCTCAGCCCCAACTCCTAGAAGATACTCCCAGTGGGAAGCACCAAATGGCTCAGGAATATCCCACCTCAGGAGCAGGAAAAGCTGCCCCCCCCCCCATCCCTCCCCTGCTTTAAGTGTGTAAATTTGCCACGGAAATCCAAGCCCAGCAAGACGTGAAAGGCAGAGAAACACGGCGCTGGTCTCGCTTAATGAGTCACAGCCCCTCCAGCTCGGAGCTGCAGAGCACAAAAAGCACAACATCAGAACTAGCTGTGCTTTTTTTTTCCCTGGCCCCTACATATGTTTTTGTTGTTAAAAAAGAAAAAAAAATATAGATTAAAAAAA
>NW_020956610.1:44508-54026 GCF_003031625.1 Empidonax traillii
TTAAAATTAGAAAAGTATTATTCGAGCTTAATTGGGAATTAAATTCCGTTTAAAGGATTAACTGGAAGTTTCAGAGGCTGCATTAAAGGTAAATCCCGTTGTTCTAATCAGTTCAAAGTGCCTGGAATTCCTCGGGGAGGTTCCCCCGGAGCACCCCCAGGGCAGGAGCTGCCCCAGGCAGGAAGATTCAACTGCCTGGAGCTCCTAAACGG
The DNA here is from genome assembly GCF_003031625.1 of Empidonax traillii. Lineage (NCBI taxonomy): Eukaryota > Metazoa > Chordata > Aves > Passeriformes > Tyrannidae > Empidonax > Empidonax traillii. The sequence continues at coordinate 44,721 of NW_020956610.1, forward strand.
GCTGGGATTGAGCTCAGAACCCGAATTTTGGATGTGACACCAAAGAGAAACTTCCCAGGCCTCCCCAGACCCCTCGCCTGGATTCCTCCTCCGAGGTGAAATCAAACACCAGGTCAAACCAACCCTCGAGACCAGGCAGTTCCTGGTGGAATCCCCCTGGAATTATTCCCTCCAGAGGGACATTTCTCCCCATTCACCAACCTGGTGTTGATAAAATAAGCAAATAGAGTAAAAAAAAAAAATAAAAAAGAGAGACCTTCACATCAACTTAATGACTGCATTTTGATTTAGCGGCAGTGCAGCCACTACATCACCTCATTAACCCCTCAGCTGTCAATTAAAATAGTTTCTTTAGGTTGCCAAAAAACTGCCCGACAATTAACAACGCTGACAACCAGGAGTGTGGCTCCTCCCTCCCCTCAGATGAACCCTTCCCTGTTAATATTCCAAAAGTTCACCAAACACTCGGCACTCGCTGCTCCAGCAACTCCTAAAATAATTATACATTAAAATAACTGCTCCTGTGTCAAACCACCACAAAAACCATCTGCATTTATTTAATTGAGTGAGGACGGAATCACAAATCAGGAAGAGAGAATCCCAGTAAGCCAAAGGAAAAGTTGGCCCCAATTCCAATCCGAGGAAAAGAGGGATAAATGAAGATATTCCAGAGCCTGCCCATCATTTATGTCTGCGCTGAACGAGGCTGGGGCTCACTGGAGGACGGGGGGAACGTGTGATAAATTAATTACAGAGATCCTGCTGCTCGCAGAGAGGAGATGAATGAAGGCTTTTGGAATGCCTGACTTTTTAATCTATATAATGCTTTGACAGCTGAGAAGTTTTTACAGTCTCATCGTGGTTTTGACCATTTACTGCCAACGATTAAAAATACTTCCGTTATTTACGTTTTACTGATCAGAATTCCCACGCACACGGCTGAATAAAGGGGTGGATTTGCAACTTAAGCCTTTTATTTTAATTTTCCGTGTTGTTAAAAGTTAACATTGGGAGATGCAACAACAGCAGCGCTTTCCCTTTCACCCAAGCAGGTGCATATTACATGCATGTAATATATACATATTATTGCATGCAATAGTTTATCTTCACTCCAGAAAACGCCCTGAAATGGGGGAAATAATCCTTGTGGGGTGCAAACCCCAGATAAAGAGAGAGGAGCCCTCTGTCACGCTCAGGAAGAAGAGGCCACGGAGCCAGATTTCTAAAGTCCCTTTATTTCCTGCAGCTCCAAGCCCCGCTCCAAGAGCAGCAGAGGATCCAACAGCACAGCTGTTCCTCCCAGGAAGGAGGGTAAAGGAAATGAAGGCTGAAGTTGAGAGGAAAGGTATAATCCACAGCGATAGCAGCTGCTCTGCCTTGCTCGCCTGGGAGTTCAAACATTCCAGCAGCAGCAGCAGCAGCAGCTCGTAACACAATGTTTTGCAACACTTTTTTTTTGGGGGGGGGAGGGGGGTGTTTTTTTGGATTTTAGTGGTGTTTTTTGGAGTTTCAGAAGAGCGGAGATTTGAGCAGCAAAAGTTCCCCCTTGTTGCCTCTGCCAACCCCTCGGTGTCCCCGAGCAAAGGACAAGCCAAGACAGGAAGCCAAATGTCTACTACAAACTAAGTGAAAATTACCCCCCCCCATAAAAAAAAAAACCCATCCAGACATATGGGATGAACTGGATGTGACCCCCGGGGCCCAGAACTGCTACGTCATTGTTTACTCCTCCATCACCACAACTGTCATCTCAGTCACTCTCAAGTATTTGTTCCATTATCCCATCGCCCGCTCAGGACACAAACAGGACTCTCGGGCCAGCCAAAGGCAGCCAGGAAGGACAAAAATGCAGGAAAAGGCCCAAAAAAAGAGCATTTTTGGGGTTTTTTTTGTTTTTTTTTTTTTTAGGGAAGGAAGCTGTTGTAATACATTGGAATTCAGCAGCCACAAAAGAGCAGCAGCTTTGTTTCTGCCACGCTGAAACACTCCACAAGCAGCTCCTTCCTCCGAGCAAACACGAGGCCAAGCCCTGCTCCTGATTTCCACCAGGATGCCGGAGCAACACAGTGTTAGAACACCCAAACTTGCTCCAAAACTTCAGGAATCGACACCAAAACGGGAGGTGACACGTCCAAGGGGCTCAGCACTGGGGCTGAACAGAGAGAGGGGGAAGCAGAATCCTGCTCTTCCCTCTCCCGGAGCCGGGAAGGAAACAGGAGCTCTCTCCAGGTGCCGTGAAAAAAACCCAAACCGGGAATCTGAAGAAGGGCTTTTCATCATGAAGAGTGATGAAAACTGCCAGGCAGGGGCGAGGGGACAGCCAGGCAGCTGACTTGGGACTTGATAAATCTGATTAGTTAAAGGTTACCCGATAGCAGGGCCTGTATCCTGCAGTCCCAGTCGCTCACCAGGAAAATCCCGAGCTCTCAAAGGCGGGAACACCTGCAGGAGGCCCCTGCAGCTGCAGAAAAGCCTCTCCAAAAGGAGGCAAATCTGAATATTCAGGGCTTTGACAAGGAGGAAGGAGATGATGGGGTAAAAGTCCTTATCCCCAGTCTCCACAACGATGCCGAGCAGCTGAGGAAGGCATTCCCTTTCCAAGGTTGGCTTGGGACTGGCTGAAACCACGGAATTTTGGCAGAGGACGGGAGGCAAGGATGGTTTTTGAGGTGCAGTCGCTCCCCCAGGTTCCTCCTGGGTCACTGGGGTGGCCCGTGGAGCAGAGAACGAGAGAGAAAGCAAACCCAAAAAGCTGAGACAGCCCTGACCCCCCTTCCCCCCCCAGGGCTGAGGATCAACACGTCACTGCTCCAAACCAACCCAGAGAAACCTCTCAGAGAAACGCTGACCTGGAAGGGCCCCACTGGGGTCCAACTCCCGCCCAGGACACCCCACACGAGTCCCAGCTGCAAGACAACAAGACTTTGCTCCAAAAAGCATCCCAGGGCAGTCAAATCAATCTCATTCTTAAGGGCTGAGATGTGTATTGATCAGCAAAGCCGAGCAGGAACCATCTGAGGCCCGGCCAAGCCGCGAGCGCTGCGCTCGGAGCGCTCCACGAGAGCCAATTATTACTCACGAGTTCATGTTTTCTTCACCTTCCTGCTGGAGAGATTATTTAAGACCTCAAATCACTTTAACTGGATTGTTTTGTCCCGTTATGAGTCATCCCACAAATTCCAAGGCCCCATTAGATTCCCCTTCAGGAGCTGCGAGCGACTCCCCAGCCGCCTGAGCCGTGAAACCGTGAGGAAACGGGGTTATAAAAATCACACACAGGCCCGGCCCGCTCCCCCAGCTGGCTCCAAAATCCGTGTGAAAGTGGAAGGATCTCACACCCCGACACACACTTCACGTTCACAAACCACCTCAAACCCACAATGCCCTCCAATCCAAAAGCCTTTCGTGGCTGTGAAGCCAAAGGAAACCAGAATGTTTGGTTTTTCGGAGAAACACGAGGGCTGAAGGGAGAAAGTAACAGCCATTTAATGCTGCTGTTGCTTTTTATTATTTATTTCTGGTTTGTTTATTTTCTGTTTCTGTTCTGAGCTTCGAACAGGGGCTCTTCTTCACACGTTAATACTGCCTTTAACCTTCTCCCAGAAATTAACTGTTAATGAACTACCTGGGGGTCCGAGGGCAAAGAATCAGCGAGAACACACCTTGCAGAATCTGCACAAATAAACCAAATAATAATTATAGAGACCCCAAATTTAACGCACAGGCTGTGGCTCCGTGTTTGAAAACACTTTGCTATTTCTGGTGAACAAAGGTTTACTGTTTAAAACTCAACAGTCACAACTGAGTAGCAAGTAAAAACAGGATACAGCAAACTGGAGCCTTAAAATAGTGACTATTCTTCCGAGTTGTGCTCTATCGCCGGGCAGGGAGCCAAGCAAAGCTACAACAGGCACCAAACCTGATTTCACTGCTTTCAAAAACAAACCCCAGCCCGTGGCAGCTCAGCAAGTGCCACCCTTTGCCTTTTCTGCAGGGTTTCAGCACGGGGAGCCGGGGGTGCTGCGGACAATTCGGTGCCACCCCGCGCAGGGGACCCGCTCTCGGAGCTGGGTCGTTGTTTGGGATCTCGGAGGCAAAGGGTTCTTTTTTCTGTGTTTAGGTGGAGCGAGACACCCCCAAAAACCTGTTTGTTTTGACGATCATCACGAGCCAACAACGTGGCTCTAAAGGGAACAGTCACTCTGAGCGGGCAATGCCTCTGACTGCTGATGGGAAACCCACGTCCAGCTTCGATACAAAGTTCCTAAACCCTCCCCATCCCTCCTATTGAAATGCCTCAGAAAAGCTCAAATAAAAGCAGAGATGCCCTCATTAAGCAAGATAAAAATAGCTTTTATGTTCCATTTTTTATTTTTAGCTAAAGAATGAAAATTCAGTTATGTAACCCTACAAGTTTCGTAAATTGGGAGCCGAGCAGGGCATGTTTTGCTCTCTCTTTGGGGTTTATCAGCGATCAGGGAGCACCTGAATCCGCACTGAGAGTGGCCACGAGCTCCAGGAAGCTGTAGCTTTGAAGATGAGGCATCAGACAATCCTCCAGGTATCAAAAATATCTGCCATAAGAGCCCAAATTCTTCGAATGCAGAAGGCTCGTTCAGCACAATCATCTCTCCCTGCACTGCAGGAAAATCTAATTACCAGCAGAAGGTCAATAAGACATTTGAATCAGAGCAAAACCCCAGTGCAAACCTGGGCAAGCTTTAAGATCCTAAATAATTATTAAATAAGATGCTACGTGCCCCTCTTCCCTCACCAGTGGAGGGGAACAGGACGGTCCTGGCCCACTGCAGGTACAAACCCAGTAACACCACCCCAACCAGCGGTCAGGAGCACAACCTACACTGAGACTCTGCCAGGAATAAAGAGGTGAGAAGTCAGCCTGTGGAACAATCCCTGTCCTCCCTTCTCCCACCGAGGTTTTTTTTATTCCTTTAATCCAGCTTATGGATGTTGAAATATCACTTCAAGAGCTGGAAAAAAAAAAAAATCTCCTGCACAGCTTCACGTGCTGCTGCTGCTTCTGCAGCGGGGCTGAAGAGGCCCCAGCGTGTCACCAATCCACTGTCTGAGCTGGGAGCTATCACCATCTGCCTGGAAATTCATATTATTTCAGGATATCAACTCAAACTCCCTCCCCTCCGAGACCGGGGCCGTCCAAGGAAAATAATATTCACATAAATAGTAATAGCTGGGTATCAAAACTAATTGCAAATTCATCTGACAGGGCTGCATCTGCCGTTAACACGTCGTAGTGTGAGTTAAACCACAGCAGAAAGCCCCAGCGAGGAGCCCAGCAGGGATATCACCGAGGAGACTTCCCCAGTCATCAGGAAAAGTGAGAGACCAGGCAAGAAAGCAAAGCACACTCGGAGAAAATCTGCCTGTAAAACACAGATTTTTTAAGACAAGGACTGCAAAGTGCTGTAGGATTATTACTGCAGCCTGAAGCTGCAGCACTTCATCCTCCTCCACTTCATTATTTAAGACCCGCTTCTGGTGGGTGTGTGTGTGTGTGTGTTGTTGTTGTTTTATTGCAGAGGATTGTTCTGGTACAAGGGGAGAGAATTTTCAGTTCCTGAGCAATAATTTGCGAAACGAGGCTCTTATCGGCGCTGGGATACAACTTTGTGATTTGTAAGTGGCCCAAACATCCCTGGTTGGTAAAACAGGGGCTGATGAGTTAATGAAGGCTCACAAGCCCAGCTCCAGCCTGGAGTTCACATGGTCAGAGGATGGTTTGGGTTGGAAGGGATCTTAATGATAACCCAGTGCCACTCCCTGCCCTGGGCAGGGACACCTCCCACTATCCCAGGCTGCTCCAGCCTGGCCTTGGACACTCCCAGGGATGGGGCAGCCACAGCTTCTCTGCCCAGCCTGGGCCAGGGCCTTCTCACCCTCCCAGGGAGGAATTTCTCGTGGAAAACTCACACATCTCACCCGAGCGGGAAGTTTCCAGGGTTGGAGTCGCCTCAAAACACCCCAACCCATCAGCCTGGTTCAATATCCCTGCCATCCCACCCCCCCACATGGCCCAGGAGGGAAAGCTCCCACTGGAACGTGCCCTGTGCTGCTGCCTCAGCAGAGTCGGGGCCTCCACATTCCTGAAGTGCAGCCGAGGCTTTCTAACCAAAATCGATGACATTGATCAATTGATTATAAAACCAGGAACAGTTAGCACAGGAAGCAGCAGGTGGGTGAACAGCACACTGCAACAAGCTTTGCTTCCAGGCCAGCACAGGTGATGCAGGGCGGTGGGGAGAACAGAAATGCAGTTTATGGGATGAAAAATTTAAATAAGAAGTTAATGTGACTGAGAAACCAAACTGCAGCTAAAAATGGTTTGCCCTCACACAGTCACGTTCTGGGCTTTCCAGGCCTCGGGGGTTTCCCCCTCTGGGGTTTTTTTTGGAGCTGTGAAGAACAGCTCCTGAAGATAGTTTGCCCCCCAGGCCACACTGCTAGGAAAATCCTTTTCCAATACCAGATATTCTCGGAAACTACTTGAGGAGAAACTCCTGTTGCACCCTTTTGTGGTGGGACACTTTCGTCACACACAGATGGTTCGTTCACCTCTGCCCTGCTGGTACCAGCCTGGAATTCAAACACAGCATCCTGTTCACTGATGGGTTTGGCACATCTGGAACTTCTACAGGAGCTCTGGGACTCAGAGACATCAATGTGCAGAATTCAGCTGGTGACTGGAAACCCAACAAGTCAGCACCCAGACCAAAAGCCTGCCAGGGTGGTGACCACAGGCCCAGCTCAGCTCTGCATGAACAGCCTGTTTCGAGGGAAAACCCCAAACCACCCTCAAAGGGTTGGAAGAACTGACTGTACATCACCTCAAGAACGTCTTTTTTTTACTAAATGAGTGCCTTCTATAAATGCAAATCGCTCCACACTCCGGTGCCGGCGCTGAGGAAAACCGAGAGGTAGCACCCGGAGCAGAGCTCCACACGTCCACCCCGAGAATTCCACGGGAACACGGAGACAGAGCGCTTGTACAACCACTTTCAGGTGCCCACAGACCCCTCTCAGCTTTGCTGCATCATTAAAAGCGACGGATTTGGCCACTGCACAGAGCCAGACTTTGTCCGGAGCTGCAGCAGCTGCAGCGCGTGGGAGGGGTGGGATAATCACAAAAAAAGGCATTGTCTCCTTAAAAAATAAATTAATAAATAAACAAAACCCCAACGAAACCTGCCTGTGTTTCCCAGCAGAAACCTTGCCCTGCTCTCTCAAGTGTGTGTGAGCTCCCCAGCACGGCAGATCAGAGCTGGCTCCGTGTTTACCTTGGACAGCTCAGCCCGGCCCGGGCTTGCACAAGAACAGGGATCCTTTGTGCCTGTGGGTCCCTCACCTCTGCCTTCCCCTGCCTGAGCTGCAGCCCTTCTTTCAAAGAATCGACACCCTGCAAGTTCCACCTGCAGCTCCTCGGGTGCTGCTCGCACCCAGCCGGTGCCTGGCGATGCCCAAGGTGGTGGCACGGGGAGCGTCTTTGGCGCTTCGGAAACAACTGGTTCGGTTCTGGGGGTTTGGTGTCGATGGGATGTCAACACAGGACAAGAGGGGACAGCCTCAAATTGTGCCAGGGGAGGTCCAGGTGGAAAATCAGGAGGATTTGCTCGTGGAGGGGTGGTGAGGGAGGTTTGGAGTCCCCGTCCCTGCAGGTGCCCAAGGAAGGCCTGGCCATGGCACTCAGTGCTCGGGGCTGGGGGACAAGGTGGGGACTCTGTGACCCTGGAGGGCTTTTCCAACCTCTGGGATTCTGGGATTCACCAGAGCCATCAGGGGGTGGTCACAGACAAAGCCTAACCCACCTATCTCGTGCAAACTCAGGATCCAAACCCTGCACCTGGGCACGTTAAAAACCACCCCCTGGAGCTTGAGAAATCACCATTTCTGATCCGAGAGGAACCCACTCTTAACTTGAACTTCCAACTGCAAGCATCAACCCCCGTGCTAGGAGGGCTCAGCCCCGATTTTGATGCATTTCTTTAATATCCCTCAGACATTCAAAACCTACCATTGGGTCTCCAGGAATCTCTTTTTTATCGAATTATTTAATAAAAACCCTGCTGGAGACATTAGGAACCACCATGGCTCTGTATCATCATCATCATTAGTGTTTCTCATTTTTAAAAGCAGATTAGCATTCCTGATTTAACTAAGCTGTTAAATACTGTTTTGCATATTATCTACATCTAAGGATGAGCTGGGGATGTACAAAGAGATATTTTGATCTCTTCCCCAGCCAGCAGGAACAAGTAAATGAGTAACTGTCTCATCTGTAAGTACAAATTTCACTGCAGGGGGACACGTGTGTGTTTTACACACACACACACACACACACACACAAACACAAAACTGCGGCGTTTTACCACGTTTTTATTTAATTCCCTTTTGGTGAAACGGCCACCTTTGCCCTTACAACACACCCCACCTGGGAAAATCCGGCTAAAACAGGGGTTTGTATTAGAACCGCCCAGGTCTGAAATACAAACACCGACTTTTTACCTCGCGTAGGTTCCAAGAACTCACAGAACACTCAGCCACCTGCAACTTTTGATAACACCTGAAGACACACAAGCAAACATTTCTGCCCCGTGTGTCCAAACATCACCATTAATTTGATTTGAATTCCCTGTTTTCATTCCAGGGCAGGTGGGGCAGGGAGACAGCACCCACTGGGCAGCTTTTTGGAGGTTGGGGTGGGGGGTAAGGGGGGTCTTTTATTTTTCTTTCAAGGTAACACTGCAAGGCCCATCAGAGGGAGCTCAAACACAGCTCCCACTGAGAGGCCTCAAAATTAAATGACTCTAACTATGGATTTAAAAAAAAAAAAAAAAAACACAGTCCTGGAAAGCTGTGAAAAATCACCAGGTGAACAAAAACCACTCTTAAAATGCAGGTCACAAAATGCCTTTAAAAATCTTCGGGTTTTTTTAGCATTTCAAGAGCCACGTATGGAAGAGCTCAAGCGCTCTCTTCGTTAGCTGCACGTTTATGTTTTGTTAATTACGATTTTAAAGGGCAGCAACAGCCCTGTGTGAGTAAATAGATGCATCAAGCACCGCTGGGGCTGAGTTACACCAGGAACTGAGAGCAAACAAGCCCAGAAATCAGTCCTGAAATTCCAAGCTTCACATAAAAAAAATAAATTTAAAAAAAAAAAAAAAAAAAAAAAAAAAAAAAAAAAAAAAAAAAAAAAAAAAAAAAAAAAAAAAAAAAAAAAAAAAAAAAAAAAAAAAAAAAAAAAAAAAAAAAAAAAAAAAAAAAAAAAAA